>NC_134494.1:4119133-4259133 GCF_040206685.1 Ascaphus truei
ACAGGGGGGGGGGGGTAGAGAGAGGCACAGGGAGGGGGGGGATAGAGCGAGGCACAGCATGGGGGGGTAGGGAGAGGCACAGCTGGAGGGGTAGGGGGAGGCACAGCTGGGGGGGTAGAGAGACGCTTATCAAGAGACCCTATTACTCCTTCTATTACGCTGTATTACTTAGCATGGGCATAACCCTTATCCAAGATGGCGACTCTGGCTTCAGAGGCGCTTGATGAGGTACAGCGAGGAAGGGGGAGGAGAGAGGAGGAGGGAGGGGGGAGGAGAGAGGAGGAGGGAGGGGGGAGGACAGTGGTACAGCGGGGGAGGGGGGAGGAGAGAGGTACAGCAAGGGAGGGGGAGGAGAGAGGTACAGCAAGGGAGGGGGGGGGAGAGAGGTACAGCAAGGGAGGGGGGGGAGAGAGGTACAGCAAGGGAGGGGGGGGGAGAGAGGTACAGCACGGGAGGGGGGAGGAGAGAGGTACAGCGAGGGAGGGGGAGGAGAGAGGTACAGCGAGGGAGGGGGGAGGAGAGAGGTACAGCGAGGGAGGGGGGAGGAGAGAGGTACAGCGAGGGAGGGGGGAGGAGAGAGGTACAGCGAGGGAGGGGGGAGGAGAGAGGTACAGCGAGGGAGGGGGGAGGAGAGAGGTACAGCGAGGGAGGGGGGGAGGAGAGAGGTACAGCGAGGGAGGGGGGAGGAGAGAGGTACAGCGAGGGAGGGGGGAGGAGAGAGGTACAGCGAGGGAGGGGGGAGGAGAGAGGTACAGCGAGGGAGGGGGGAGGAGAGAGGTACAGGGAGGGGGGAGGAGAGAGGTACAGCGAGGGAGGGGGGAGGAGAGAGGTACAGGGAGGGGGGAGGAGAGAGGTACAGCGAGGGAGGGGGAGGAGAGGACAGTGGTACAAAGGGGGAGGAGAGGACAGTGGTACAGCGGGGGAGGGAGGAGGAGAGAGGTACAGCAAGGGAGGGGGGGAGAGAGGTACAGCACGGGAGGGGGGAGGAGAGAGGTACAGCGAGGGAGGGGGAGGAGAGAGGTACAGCGAGGGAGGGGGAGGAGAGAGGTACAGCGAGGGAGGGGGGAGGAGAGAGGTACAGCGAGGGAGGGGGGAGGAGAGAGGTACAGCGAGGGAGGGGGGAGGAGAGAGGTACAGCGAGGGAGGGGGGAGGAGAGAGGTACAGCGAGGGAGGGGGGAGGAGAGAGGTACAGCGAGGGAGGGGGGAGGAGAGAGGTACAGCGAGGGAGGGGGGAGGAGAGAGGTACAGCGAGGGAGGGGGGAGGAGAGAGGTACAGCGAGGGAGGGGGGAGGAGAGAGGTATAGCGAGGGAGGGAAGCGAGAGGTACAGCGAGGGAGGGGGGAGGAGAGAGGTACAGCGAGGGAGGGGGAGGAGAGAGGTATAGCGAGGGAGGGAAGCGAGAGGTTCAGCGAGGGAGGGGAGGAGAGAGAGGCACAGCGAGGGAGGGGAGGGGGGAGAGGCACAGCGAGGGAGGGGGGGGAGAGAGAGGCACAGCGAGGGAGGGGGGGGGAGAGAGAGGCACAGCGAGGGAGGGGAGGAGAGCGGCACACCGAGGGAGGGGAGGAGAGAGGTACAGCGAGGGAGGGGGGAGGAGAGAGGTACAGCGAGGGAGGGGGGAGGAGAGAGGTACAGCGAGGGGGCGAGAGAGAGGCACAGCAAGGGAGGGGGGGAGAGAAGTACAGCGAGGGAGGGAGGAGGAGAAGTACAGCGAGGGAGGGGGGGGGGAGAGGTACAGGGAGGGGGGGGAGAGGTACAGCGAGGGAGGGGGGGGAGAGAGTGGTACAGCGAGGGAGGGGGGAGAGGCACAGCGAGGGAGGGGGGAGAGGCACAGCGAGGGAGGGGAGGAGAGAGGTACAGCGAGGGAGGGAGGCGAGAGGTACAGCGAGGGAGGAGAGAGAGGCACAGCAAGGGAGTGGTGGAGAGAGAGGCACAGCGAGGGAGTGGTGGAGAGAGAGGCACAGCGAGGGAGGGGAGAAGAGAGTGGTACAGCGAGGGAGGGGAGAGAGGCACAACGAGGGAGGGGAGAAGAGAGAGGTACAGCGAGGGAGTGGAGGAGAGAGTTACAGCGAGGGAGGGGAGGGGACAAGAGTGGTACAGCGAGGGAGGGGAGGAGGGAGGTACAGCGAGGGAGGGGAGGGGAGGAGAGAAGCACCGGGAGGGGACAAGAGTGGTACAGCGAGGGAGGGGAGGAGGGAGGTACAGCGAGGGAGGGGGGAGGAGAGAGGTACAGCGAGGGAGGGGAGGAGAGAGAGGCACAGCGAGGGAGGGGAGGGGGGGAGAGGCACAGCGAGAGAGTGGAGGAGAGAGGTACAGCGAGGGGGGGAGAGAGGTACAGCGAGGGAGGGGAGGAGAGAGGCACCGCGAGGGAGGGGAGGGGAGGAGAGAGGCACCGCGAGGGAGGGGAGGGGAGGAGAGAAGCACCGCGAGGGAGGGGGAAGGGACAAGAGTGGTACAGCGAGGGAGGGGAGGAGGGAGGTACAGCGAGGGAGGGGAGGAGCGAGGGAGGGGGGAGGAGAGAAGCGAGAGGTACAGCGAGGGAGGGGAGAGGAGAGAGGTACAGCGAGGGAGGGGAGAGGAGAGAGGTACAGCGAGGGAGGGGAGGAGAGAGAGGCACAGCGAGGGAGGGGAGGGGGGAGAGACACAGCGATGGAAGGGGGGAGAGAGGCACAGCGAGGGAGGGGGGGAGAGAGGCACAGCGAGGGAGTGGAGGAGAGAGGTACAGCGAGGGGGGGAGAGGTACAGCGAGGGAGGGGAGGAGAGAGGTACAGCAAGGGAGGAGAGAGAGGCACAGCGAGGTAGGGGAGGGGGGAGAGGCACAGCGAGGGAGGGGAGGGGGGAGAGGCACAGCGAGGGAGGGGGGAGAGGCACAGCGAGGGAGGGGGGGAGAGAGGCACAGCGAGGGAGGGGGGAGAGAGAGGCACAGCGAGGGAGAGGGGGAGAGAGGTACAGCGAGGGAGGGGAGGAGAGAGGCACAGCGAGGGAGGGGAGGAGAGAGGCACAGCGAGGGAGGGGGGGAGAGAGGCACAGCGAGGGAGGGGGAGGGGAGAAGAGTGGTACAGCGATGGAGGGGAGGAGAGAGGTACAGCGAGGGAGGAGGGGAGAGAGGTACAGCGAGGGAGGAGGGGAGAGAGGCACAGCGAGGGAGGGGGGGAGAGAGGCACAGCGAGGGAGGGGGAGGGGAGAAGAGTGGTACAGCGATGGAGGGGAGGAGAGAGGTACAGCGAGGGAGGGGGGGGAGAGGCACAGCAAGGGAGGGGGGAGAGGCACAGCGATGGAGGAGGGAGAGGCACAGCGATGGAGGGGGGAGGAGAGAGGTACTGCGAGGGTGGGGGGAGGAGAGAGGTACTGCGAGGGTGGGGAGGGGAGAGGTACAGCCAGGGAGGGAGGAGGAGAGAGGTACAGCGAGGGAGGGGGGGGAGAGAGGCACAGCGAGGGAGGGGAGGAGAGAGGTACAGCGAGGGAGAGGGGAGGAGAGAGGTACAGCGAGGGAGGGGAGGAGAGAGGTACAGCGAGGGAGGGGAGGAGAGAGGTACAGCGAGGGAGGGGAGGAGAGAGGTACAGCGAGGGAGGGGAGGAGAGAGGTACAGCGAGGGAGGGGAGGGGAGGAGAGAGGTACAGCAAGGGAGGGGAGGAGAGAGTTACAGCGAGGGAGGGGAGGAGAGAGGCACAGAGAGGGAGGGGAGGAGAGAGGTACAGCGAGGGAGGGGAGGAGAGAGGTACAGCGAGGGAGGGGGGGAGAGAGGTACAGCGAGGGAGGGGGGGGGAGAGAGGCACAGCGAGGGAGGGGGGGAGAGAAGGGCACAGCGAGGGAGGGGGAGGGGAGAAGAGTGGTACAGCGAGGGAGAGGGGAGGAGAGAGGTACAGCGGGGGAGGGGAGGGGAGAAGAGTGGTATAACGATGGAGGGGAGGAGAGAGGTACAGCGAGGGAGGTGGGAGAGGCACAGCAAGGGAGGGGGAGAGGCACAGCGAGGGAGGGGAGGAGAGAGGTACAGCGAGGGAGGGAGGCGAGAGGTACAGCGAGGGAGGGGGGAGAGGTACAGAGAGGGAGGGGGAGAGGTACAGCGAGGGAAGGGGGAGGAGAGAGGTACAGCGACGGAGGGGGGAGGGGAGAGGTACAGTGAGGGAGGGGGGAGGAGAGAGGTACAGCGAGGGAGGGAGGGGAGGAGAGAGGTACAGCGAGGGAAGGGAGGAGAGAGGTACAGCGAGGGAGGGGAGGAGAGAGTTACAGCGAGGGAGGGGAGGAGAGAGGCACAGCGAGGGAGGGGGAGGAGAGAGGTACAGCGAGGGAGGGGAGCAGAGTGGTACAGCGAGGGAGGGGAGGAGAGAGGTACAGCGAGGGAGGGGAGGAGAGAGGTACAGCGAGGGAGGGGAGGAGAGAGGTACAGCGAGGGAGGGGGGAGGAGAGAGGTACAGCGAGGGAGGGGAGAGGAGTGAGGTAAAGCGAGGGAGGGGGAGGGGAGAAGAGTGGTACAGCGAGGGAGGGGGGAGAGGCACAGCAAGGGAGGGGGGAGAGGCACAGCAAGGGAGGGGGGAGAGGCACAGCGATGGAGGGGAGGAGAGAGGTACAGCGAGGGAGGGGGGAGGAGAGAGGTACAGCGAGGGAGGGGAGAGGTACAGCCAGGGAGGGGGGAGGAGAGAGGTACAGCGAGGGAGGGGGGAGGAGAGAGGTACAGCGAGGGAGAGGGGAGGAGAGAGGTACAGCGAGGGAGGGAGGAGGAGAGAGGTACAGCGAGGGAGGGGAGGAGAGAGGTACAGCGAGGGAGGGGGGAGGAGAGAGGTACAGCGAGGGAGGGGAGGATAGAGTTACAGCGAGGGAGGGGAGGAGAGAGGTACAGCGAGGGAGGGGAGGAGAGAGGTACAGCAAGGGAGGGGGGAGGAGAGAGGTACAGCGAGGGAGTGGAGGAGAGAGGTACAGCGAGGGACGGGGGAGGAGAGAGGCACAGCGTTGGAGGGGAGGAGAGAGGCACAGCGTTGGAGGGGAGAGGAGAGAGGTACAGCGAGGGAGGGGAGAGGAGAGAGGTACAGCGAGGGAGGGGAGGAGAGAGGTACAGCGAGGGAGGGGAGGAGAGAGGTACAGCGAGGGAGGGGAGGAGAGAGGTACAGCGAGGGAGGGGAGGAGAGAGGTACAGCGAGGGAGGGGAGGAGAGAGGTACAGCGAGGGAGGGGAGGAGAGAGGTACAGCGAGGGAGGGGAGGAGAGAGGTACAGCGAGGGAGGGGAGGAGAGAGGTACAGCGAGGGAGGGGAGGAGAGAGGTACAGCGAGGGAGGGGAGGAGAGAGGTACAGCGAGGGAGGGGAGGAGAGAGGTACAGCGAGGGAGGGGAGGAGAGAGGTACAGCGAGGGAAGGGAGGAGAGAGGTACAGCGAGGGAGGGGAGGAGAGAGGTACAGCGAGGGAGGGGGGAGTGGAGAGGTATAGCGAGGGAGGGGGGAGGAGAGAGGTACAGCGAGGGAGAGGGGAGGAGAGAGGTACAGCGAGGGAGGGAGGAGGAGAGAGGTACAGCGAGGGAGAGGGGAGGAGAGAGGTACAGCGAGGGAGGGGGGAGGAGAGAGGTACAGCGAGGGAGAGGGGAGGAGAGAGGTACAGCGAGGGAGAGGGGAGGAGAGAGGTACAGCGAGGGAGGGGAGGAGAGAGGTACAGCGAGGGAGGGGGGAGGAGAGAGGTACAGCGAGGGAGAGGGGAGGAGAGAGGTACAGCGAGGGAGGGAGGAGGAGAGAGGTACAGCGAGGGAGAGGGGAGGAGAGAGGTACAGCGAGGGAGAGGGTAGGAGAGAAGAGTACAGCGAGGGAGGGGGGAGGAGAGAGGTACAGCGAGGGAGAGGGGAGGAGAGAGGTACAGCGAGGGAGGGGAGGAGAGAGTTACAGCGAGGGAGGGGAGGAGAGAGGTACAGCGAGGGAGGGGAGGAGAGAGGTACAGCAAGGGGAGGGGAGAGGAGAGAGGTACAGCGAGGGAGGGGGGAGGAGAGAGGTACAGCGAGGGAGAGGGGAGGAGAGAGGTACAGCGAGGGAGGGGAGGAGAGAGGTACAGCGAGGGAGGGGGGAGGAGAGAGGCACAGCGAGGGAGGGGGGAGGAGAGAGGTACAGCGAGGGAGGGAGGAGAGAGGTACAGCGAGGGAGGGGGGAGGAGAGAGGTACAGCAAGGGAGGGGGGAGGAGAGAGGTACAGCGAGGGAGAGGGGAGGAGAGAGGTACAGCGAGGGAGGGGGGAGGGGGGAGGAGGGAGGAGAGAGGTACAGTGAGGGAGGGGAGGAGAGAGGTACAGCGAGGGGGGAGGAGAGAGGTACAGCGAGGGAGGGGGGAGGAAAGAGGTACAGCGAGGGAGGGAGGGAGGGAGGGAGGAGAGAGGTACAGCGAGGGAGAGGGGAGGAGAGGTACAGCGAGGGAGGCGGGAGAGGTACAGGGAGGGAGGGGGAGGAGAGAGGTACAGCGAGGGAGGTGGGAGGAGAGGTACAGCAAGGGAGGGGGGAGGAGAGAGGTAGAGCGAGGGAGGGGGGGAGAGAGGCACAGCGAGGGAGGGGAGGAGAGAGGTACAGCGAGGGGGGGGAGGAGAGAGGTAGAGCGAGGGAGGGGGGAGAGGCACAGCGAGGGAGGGGAGGAGAGAGGTACAGCGAGGGAGGAGAGGAGAGAGTTACAGCGAGGGAGGGGGGAGGAGAGAGGTACAGCGAGGGAGGGGGGAGGAGAGAGGTACAGCGAGGGAGGGGGGAGGAGAGAGGTACAGCGAGGGAGGGGGGAGGAGAGAGTTACAGCGAGGGAGGGGAGGAGAGAGGTACAGCGAGGGAGGGGGGAGGAGAGAGGTACAGCGAGGGAGGGGAGGAGAGAGGTACAGCAAGGGAGGGGGGAGGAGAGAGGTACAGCGAGGGAGGGGGGAGGAGAGAGGTACAGCGAGGGAGGGGGGAGGAGAGAGGTACAGCGAGGGAGAGGGGAGGAGAGAGGTACAGCGAGGGAGGGAGGAGGAGAGAGGCACAGCGAGGGAGGAGGAGAGAGGCACAGCGAGGGAGGGGAGGAGAGAGGCACAGCGAGGGAGGGGAGAGGAGAGAGGTACAGCGAGGGAGGGAGGAGAGAGGTACAGCGAGGGAGAGGGGAGGAGAGGTACAGCGAGGGAGGCGGGAGAGGTTACAGGGAGGGAGGGGGAGGAGAGAGGTACAGCGAGGGAGGTGGGAGGAGAGGTACAGCAAGGGAGGGGGGAGGAGAGAGGTAGAGCGAGGGAGGGGGGGAGAGAGGCACAGCGAGGGAGGGGAGGAGAGAGGTACAGCGAGGGGGGGGAGGAGAGAGGTAGAGCGAGGGAGGGGGGAGAGGCACAGCGAGGGAGGGGAGGAGAGAGGTACAGCGAGGGAGGAGAGGAGAGAGTTACAGCGAGGGAGGGGGGAGGAGAGAGGTACAGCGAGGGAGGGGGGAGGAGAGAGGTACAGCGAGGGAGGGGGGAGGAGAGAGGTACAGCGAGGGAGGGGGGAGGAGAGAGTTACAGCGAGGGAGGGGAGGAGAGAGGTACAGCGAGGCAGGGGGGAGGAGAGAGGTACAGCGAGGGAGGGGAGGAGAGAGGTACAGCAAATGAGGGGGGAGGAGAGAGGTACAGCGAGGGAGGGGGGAGGAGAGAGGTACAGCGAGGGAGGGGGGAGGAGAGAGGTACAGCGAGGGAGAGGGGAGGAGAGAGGTACAGCGAGGGAGGGAGGAGGAGAGAGGCACAGCGAGGGAGGAGGAGGAGAGGCACAGCGAGGGAGGGGAGGAGAGAGGCACAGCGAGGGAGGGGAGAGGAGAGAGGTACAGCGAGGGAGGGAGGAGAGAGGTACAGCGAGGGAGAGGGGAGGAGAGAGGTACAGCGAGGGAGAGGGGGAGGAGAGGTACAGCGAGGGAGAGGGGAGGAGAGAGGTACAGCGAGGGAGGGAGGAGGAGAGAGGCACAGCGAGGGAGGAGGAGAGAGGCACAGCGAGGGAGGGGAGGAGAGAGGCACAGCGAGGGAGGGGAGAGGAGAGAGGTACAGCGAGGGAGGGAGGAGAGAGGTACAGCGAGGGAGAGGGGAGGAGAGAGGTACAGCGAGGGAGAGGGGAGGAGAGAGGTACAGCGAGGGAGAGGGGAGGAGAGAGGTACAGCGAGGGAGGGGAGGAGAGAGTTACAGCGAGGGGGGGGAGGAGAGAGGTACAGCGAGGGAGGAGAGAGGTACAGCGAGGGAGGGGGGAGGAGGGAGGAGAGAGGTACAGCGAGGGAGGGGAGGAGAGAGGTTCAGCGAGGGAGGGGAGGAGAGAGGTACAGCGAGGGAGGGGAGGAGAGAGGTACAGCGAGGGCGGGGAGGAGAGAGGTACAGCGAGGGGGGAGGAGAGAGGTACAGCGAGGGAGGGGAAGAGAGAGGTACAGCGAGGGAGGAGAGAGGTACAGCGAGGGAGGGGAGGAGAGTGGTACAGCGAGGAGGGAGGAGAGTGGTACAGCGAGGGAGGGGAGGAGAGAGGTACAGCGAGGGAGGGGAGGAGAGAGGTACAGCGAGGGGGGAGGAGAGAGGTACAGCGAGAGAGGGGGGAGGAGAGAGGTACAGCGAGTGAGGGGGGAGGAGAGAGGCACAGCGAGGGAGGGGGGAGAGAGGTACAGCGAGGGAGGGGGGAGGAGAGAGGTACAGCGAGGGAGGGGGGAGGAGAGAGGTACAGCGAGGTAGGGGAGAGGTACAGCGAGGGAGGGGGGAGGAGAGAGGTAGAGCGAGGGAGGGGGGGAGAGAGGCACAGCGAGGGAGGGGAGGAGAGAGGTACAGCGAGGGAGGGGGGAGGAGAGAGGTAGAGCGAGGGAGGGGGGAGAGGCACAGCGAGGGAGGGGAGGAGAGAGGTACAGCGAGGGAGGGGGAGGAGAGAGGTACAGCGAGGGAGGGGAGGAGAGAGTTACAGCGAGGGAGGGGGGAGGAGAGAGGTACAGCGAGGGAGGGGGGAGGAGAGAGGTACAGCGAGGAAGGGGGGAGGAGAGAGTTACAGCGAGGGAGGGGAGGAGAGAGGTACAGCGAGGGAGGGGGGAGGAGAGAGGTACAGCGAGGGAGGGGGGAGGAGAGAGGTACAGCGAGGGAGGGGGGAGGAGAGAGGTACAGCGAGGGAGGGGGGAGGAGAGAGGTACAGCGAGGGAGGGGGGAGGAGAGAGGTACAGCGAGGGAGGGGGGAGGAGAGAGGTACAGCGAGGGAGGGGGGAGGAGAGAGGTACAGCGAGGGAGGGGGGAGGAGAGAGGTACAGCGAGGGAGGGGGGAGGGAGAGATACAGCGAGGGGGGAGGAGAGAGGTACAGCGAGGGAGGGGGGAGGAGAGAGGTAGAGCGAGGGAGGGGGGAGAGAGGTACAGCGAGGGAGGGGGAGGAGAGAGGTACAGCGAGGGAGGGGAGGAGAGAGTTACAGCGAGGGAGGGGGGAGGAGAGAGGTACAGCGAGGGAGGGGGGAGGAGAGAGGTACAGCGAGGGAGGGGGGAGGAGAGAGTTACAGCGAGGGAAGGGAGGAGAGAGGTACAGCGAGGGAGGGGGGGAGGAGAGAGGTACAGCGAGGGAGGGGGGGAGGAGAGAGGTACTGCGAGGGAGGGGAGGGGAGGGGAGGAGAGAGATACAGCGAGGGAGGGGAGGAGAGAGTTACAGCGAGGGAGGGGAGGAGAGAGGCACAGAGAGGGAGGGGAGGAGAGAGGTACAGCGAGGGAGGGGAGGAGAGAGGTACAGCGAGGGAGGGGGGAGAGAGGTACAGCGAGGGAGGGGTGGAGAGAGGCACAGCGAAGGAGGGGGGGAGAGAGGGGCACAGCGAGGGAGGGGGAGGGGAGAAGAGTGGTACAGCGATGGAGGGGAGGAGAGAGGTACAGCGAGGGAGGGGGGAGAGGCACAGCAAGGGAGGGGGAGAGGCACAGCGAGGGAGGGGAGCAGAGTGGTACAGCGAGGGAGGGGAGGACAGAGGCACAGCAAGGGAGGGGAGGAGAGAGGCACAGAGAGGGAGGGGAGGAGAGAGGTACAGCGAGGGAGGGGAGGAGAGAGGCACAGCGAGGGAGGGGAGGAGAGAGGTACAGCGAGGGAGGGGGGGAGAGAGGTACAGCGAGGGAGGGGGGGAGAGAGGCACAGCGAGCGAGGGGGGGAGAGAAGGGCACAGCGAGGGAGGGGGAGGGGAGAAGAGTGGTACAGCGATGGAGGGGAGGAGAGTGGTACAGCGAGGGAGGGGGAAGAGGCACAGCAAGGGAGGGGGGAGAGGCACAGCGATGGAGGGGAGGAGAGAGGTACAGCCAGGGAGGGGGAGGGGAGAAGAGTGGTACAGCGATAGAGGGGAGGAGAGAGGTACAGCGAGGGAGGGGGGAGGAGAGAGGTACAGCGAGGGAGGGGGGAGGAGAGAGGTACAGCGAGGGAGGGGGGAGGAGAGAGGTACAGCGAGGGAGGGGGGAGGAGAGAGGTACAGCGAGGGAGGGGGGAGGAGAGAGGTAAAGCGAGGGAGGGGGAGGGGAGAAGATTGGTACAGCGAGGGAGGGGGGAGAGGCACAGCAAGGGAGGGGGGAGAGGCACAGCGATGGAGGGGGGAGAGGCACAGCGATGGAGGGGGGAGAGGCACAGCGATGGAGGGGAGGAGAAAGGTACAGCGAGGGAGGGGGGGAGGAGAGAGGTACAGCGAGGGAGGGGAGGGGAGAGGTACAGCCAGGGAGGGAGGAGGAGAGAGGTACAGCGAGGGAGGGGAGGGGAGAGGTACAGCGAGGGAGGGGGGAGGAAAGAGGTACAGCGAGGGAGGGGAGGGGAGAGGTACAGCCAGGGTGGGAGGAGGAGAGAGGTACTGCGAGGGAGGGGAAGAGAGAGGCACAGCGAGGGAGGGGAGGAGAGAGGTACAGCGAGGGAGGGGGGAGGAGAGAGGTACAGCGAGGGAGGGGAGGAGAGAGAGGTACAGCGAGGGAGGGGAGGGGGGCGAGGCACAGCGAGGGGAGGGGGGGAGAGAGGCACAGCGAGGGAGTGGAGGAGAGAGGTACAGCGAGGGGGAGAGAGGCACAGCGAGGGAGAGGAGGAGAGAGGCCCAGCGAGGGAGGGAAGGAGAGAGGTGCAGCGAGGGAGGGGAGGAGAGAGGTACAGCGAGGGAGGGGAGGAGAGAGGCACAGCGAGGGAGTGGAGGAGAGAGGTACAGCGAGGGAGGGGGGGGAGAGAGGTACAGCGAGGGAGGGAGGGAGAGAGGTACAGTGAGGGAGGGGGGGGAGAGAGAGGCACAGCAAGGGAGGGGGGGAGAGAGGCAAAGCGAGGGAGGGGGGGGAGAGAGGCACAGCGAGGGAGGGGGGGAGAGGGGCACAGCGAGGGAGGGGGAGGGGAGAAGAGTGGTACAGCGATGGAGGGGAGGAGAGAGGTGCAGCGAGGGAGGGGGGAGAGACACAGCAAGGAGGGGGGAGAGGCACAGCGATGGAGGGGAGGAGAGAGGTACAGCGAGGGAGGGGGAGGGGAGAAGAGTGGTACAGCGATGGAGGGGAGGAGAGAGGTACAGCGAGGGAGGGGGGAGAGGCACAGCAAGGGAGGGGGAGAGGCACAGAGGGAGGGGAGGAGAGAGGTACAGCGAGGGAGGGGAGGAGAGAGGTACAGCAAGGGAGGGGGGAGGAGAGAGGTACAGCGAGGGAGAGGGGAGGAGAGAGGTACAGCGAGGGAGGGGAGGAGAGAGGTACAGCGAGGGAGGGGGGAGGAGAGAGGTACTGCGAGGGAGGGGAGGGGAGGGGAGGAGAGAGGTACAGCGAGGGAGGGGAGGAGAGAGGTACAGCGAGGGAGGGGGGAGGAGAGAGGTACAGCGAGGGAGGGGGGGAGGAGAGAGGTACAGCGAGGGAGGGGGGAGGAGAGAGGTACAGCGAGGGAGGGGGGAGGAGAGAGGTACAGCGAGGGAGGGGAGGAGAGATACAGCGAGGGGGGAGGAGAGAGGTACAGCGAGGGAGGGGGGAGGAGAGAGGTAGAGCGAGGGAGGGGGGAGAGAGGTACAGCGAGGGAGGGGGAGGAGAGAGGTACAGCGAGGGAGGGGAGGAGAGAGTTACAGCGAGGGAGGGGGGAGGAGAGAGGTACAGCGAGGGAGGGGGGGAGGAGAGAGGTACAGCGAGGGAGGGGGGAGGAGAGAGTTACAGCGAGGGAAGGGAGGAGAGGTACAGCGAGGGAGGGGGGAGGAGAGAGGTACAGCGAGGGAGGGGGGAGGAGAGAGGTACTGCGAGGGAGGGGAGGGGAGGGGAGGAGAGAGATACAGCGAGGGAGGGGAGGAGAGAGTTACAGCGAGGGAGGGGAGGAGAGAGGCACAGAGAGGGAGGGGAGGAGAGAGGTACAGCGAGGGAGGGGAGGAGAGAGGTACAGCGAGAGGGAGGGGGGAGAGAGGTACAGCGAGGGAGGGGTGGAGAGAGGCACAGCAAAGGAGGGGGGGGGGGAGAGAGGGGGCACAGCGAGGGAGGGGGGAGGGGAGAAGAGTGGTACAGCGATGGAGGGGAGGAGAGAGGTACAGCGAGGGAGGGGGGAGAGGCACAGCAAGGGAGGGGGGAGAGGCACAGCGAGGGAGGGGAGCAGAGTGGTACAGCGAGGGAGGGGAGGACAGAGGCACAGCAAGGGAGGGGAGGAGAGAGGCACAGAGAGGGAGGGGAGGAGAGAGGTACAGCGAGGAGGGGAGGAGAGAGGCACAGCGAGGGAGGGGAGGAGAGAGGTACAGCGAGGGAGGGGGGGAGAGAGGTACAGCGAGGGAGGGGGGGGGGGGAGAGAGGCACAGCGAGCGAGGGGGGGAGAGAAGGGCACAGCGAGGGAGGGGGAGGGGAGAAGAGTGGTACAGCGATGGAGGGGAGGAGAGTGGGTACAGCGAGGGAGGGGGAAGAGGCACAGCAAGGGAGGGGGGGAGAGGCACAGCGATGGAGGGGAGGAGAGAGGTACAGCCAGGGAGGGGGAGGGGAGAAGAGTGGTACAGCGATAGAGGGGAGGAGAGAGGTACAGCGAGGGAGGGGGGAGGAGAGAGGTACAGCGAGGGAGGGGGGAGGAGAGAGGTACAGCGAGGGAGGGGGGAGGAGAGAGGTACAGCGAGGGAGGGGGGAGGAGAGAGGTACAGCGAGGGAGGGGGGAGGAGAGAGGTAAAGCGAGGGAGGGGGAGGGGAGAAGATTGGTACAGCGAGGGAGGGGGGAGAGGCACAGCAAGGGAGGGGGGAGAGGCACAGCGATGGAGGGGGGAGAGGCACAGCGATGGAGGGGAGGAGAAAGGTACAGCGAGGGAGGGGGGAGGAGAGAGGTACAGCGAGGGAGGGGAGGGGAGAGGTACAGCCAGGGAGGGAGGAGGAGAGAGGTACAGCGAGGGAGGGGAGGGGAGAGGTACAGCGAGGGAGGGGGGAGGAAAGAGGTACAGCGAGGGAGGGGAGGGGAGAGGTACAGCCAGGGTGGGAGGAGGAGAGAGGTACTGCGAGGGAGGGGAAGAGAGAGGCACAGCGAGGGAGGGGAGGAGAGAGGTACAGCGAGGGAGGGGGGAGGAGAGAGGTACAGCGAGGGAGGGGAGGAGAGAGAGGTACAGCGAGGGAGGGGAGGGGGGCGAGGCACAGCGAGGGAGGGGGGGAGAGAGGCACAGCGAGGGAGTGGAGGAGAGAGGTACAGCGAGGGGGAGAGAGGCACAGCGAGGGAGAGGAGGAGAGAGGCCCAGCGAGGGAGGGAAGGAGAGAGGTGCAGCGAGGGAGGGGAGGAGAGAGGTACAGCGAGGGAGGGGAGGAGAGAGGCACAGCGAGGGAGTGGAGGAGAGAGGTACAGCGAGGGAGGGGGGGGGAGAGAGGTACAGCGAGGGAGGGAGGGAGAGAGGTACAGTGAGGGAGGGGGGGGGAGAGAGAGGCACAGCAAGGGAGGGGGGGGAGAGAGGCAAAGCGAGGGAGGGGGGGAGAGAGGCACAGCGAGGGAGGGGGGGGAGAGGGGCACAGCGAGGGAGGGGGAGGGGAGAAGAGTGGTACAGCGATGGAGGGGAGGAGAGAGGTGCAGCGAGGGAGGGGGGGAGAGACACAGCAAGGGAGGGGGGGAGAGGCACAGCGATGGAGGGGAGGAGAGAGGTACAGCGAGGGAGGGGGAGGGGAGAAGAGTGGTACAGCGATGGAGGGGAGGAGAGAGGTACAGCGAGGGAGGGGGGAGAGGCACAGCAAGGGAGGGGGAGAGGCACAGCGAGGGAGGGGAGAGAGAGGTACAGCGAGGGAGGGAGGCGAGAGGTACAGCGAGGAAGGGGGGAGAGGTACAGCGAGGGAGGGGGGAGAGGTACAGCGAGGGCGGGGGGAGAGGTACAGCGAGGGCGGGGGGAGAGGTACAGAGAGGGCGGGGGGAGAGGTACAGAGAGGGAGGGGGGAGAGGTACAGCGAAGGAGGGGGGAGGAGAGAGGTACAGCGAAGGAGGGGGGAGGAGAGAGGTACAGCGAGGGAGGGGGGAGGAGAGAGTTACAGCGAGGGAGGGGAGGGGAGAGGTACAGCAGGGAGGGAGGAGGAGAGAGGTACAGCGAGGGAGGGGGGGGAGAGAGGCACAGCGAGGGAGGGGAGGAGAGAGGTACAGCGAGGGAGGGGGGAGGAGAGAGGTACAGCGAGGGAGGGGAGGAGAGAGAGGTACAGCGAGGGAGGGGAGGAGAGAGAGGTACAGCGAGGGAGGGGAGGAGAGAGAGGCACAGCGAGGGAGGGAGGGGGGAGAGGCACAGCGAGGGAGGGGGGGAGAGAGAGGCACAGCGAGGAGTGGAGGAGAGAGGTACAGCGAGGGGGAGAGAGAGGCACAGCGAGGGAGGGGAGGAGAGAGGCACAGCGAGGAGGGGAGGAGAGAGAGGTACAGCGAGGGAGGGGAGGAGAGAGAGGCACAGCGAGGGAGGGAGGGGGGAAAGGCACAGCGAGGGAGGGGGGGAGAGAGAGGCACAGCGAGGGAGTGGAGGAGAGAGGTACAGCGAGGGGTAGAGAGAGGCACAGCGAGGGAGGGGAGGAGAGAGGCACAGCGAGGGAGGGGAGGAGAGAGGCACAGCGAGGGAGGGGAGGAGAGAGGCACAGCGAGGGAGGGGAGGAGAGAGGCACAGCGAGGGAGGGGAGGAGAGAGGCACAGCGAGGGAGGGGAGGAGAGAGGCACAGCGAGGGGAGGGGAGGAGAGAGGCACAGCGAGGGAGGGGAGGAGAGAGGCACAGCGAGGAGGGGAGGAGAGAGGTACAGCGAGGGAGGGGAGGAGAGAGAGGCACAGCGAGGGAGTGGAGGAGAGAGGTACAGCGAGGGAGGGGGAGAGGCACAGAGAGGGAGGGGGGGAGAGGTACAGCAAGGGAGGGGGAAGGAGAGAGGTACAGCGAGGGAGGGGAGGAGAGAGGCACAGCGAGGGAGGGGGGAGATGAGAGGCACAGCGAGGGAGGGGGGGAGGAGAGAGGTACAGCGAGGGAGGGGAGGAGAGAGGTACAGCGAGGGAGGGGGGAGGAGAGAGGTACAGCGAGGGAGGGGAGGAGAGAGGCACAGCGAGGGAGGGAGGAGGAGAGGCACAGCGAGGGAGGGGAGGAGAGAGGCACAGCGAGGGAGGGGAGGAGAGAGGCACAGCGAGGGAGGGGAGGAGAGAGGCACAGCGAGGGAGGGGAGGAGAGAGGTACAGCGAGGGAGGGGAGGAGAGAGAGGCACAGCGAGGGAGTGGAGGAGAGAGGTACAGCGAGGGAGGGGGGGAGAGAGGTACAGCGAGGGAGGGGGGGAGAGAGAGGCACAGCGAGGGAGGGGGGGGAGAGAGGCACAGCGAGGGAGGGGGGGAGAGAGGGGCACAGCGAGGGAGGGGAGAAGAGTGGTACAGCGATGGAGGGGAGGAGAGGCACAGCAAGGGAGGGGGAGAGGCACAGCGATGGAGGGGAGGAGAGAGGTAAATCGAGGGAGGGGGAGGGGAGAAGAGTGGTACAGCGATGGAGGGGAGGAGAGAGGTACAGCGAGGGAGGGGGGAGAGGCACAGCAAGGTAGGGGGAGAGGCACAGAGAGGGAGGGGGGAGAGGTACAGCAAGGGAGGGGGGAGGAGAGAGGTACAGCGAGGGAGGGAGGAGAGAGGCACAGCGAGGGAGGGGGAGATGAGAGGCACAGCGAGGAGGGGGGAGGAGAGAGGTACAGCGAGGGAGGGGAGGAGAGAGGTACAGCGAGGGAGGGGAGGAGAGAGGTACAGCGAGGGAGGGGGGAGGAGTGAGGTACAGCGAGGGAGGGGAGGAGAGAGGTACAGCGAGGGAGGGGGGAGGAGAGAGGTACAGCGAGGGAGAGGGGAGGAGAGAGGTACAGCGAGGGAGGGAGGAGGAGAGAGGCACAGCGAGGGAGGGGAGGAGAGAGGCACAGCGAGGGAGGGGGGGAGAGGCACAGCGATGGAGGGGGAGGAGAGAGGTACAGCGAGGGAGGGGGAGGGGAGAAGAGTGGTACAGCGATAGAGGGGGAGGAGAGAGGTACAGCGAGGGAGGGGGGGAGAGGCACAGAGAGGGAGGGGGGAGGAGAGAGGCACAGCGAGGGAGGGGAGTAGAGAGGCACAGCGAGGGAGGGGGGAGGAGAGAGGCACAGCGAGGGAGGGGGGAGGAGAGAGGTACAGCGAGGGAGGGGAGTAGAGAGGCACAGCGAGGGAGGGGGGGAGGAGAGAGGCACAGCGAGGGAGGGGGGAGGAGAGAGGTACAGCGAGGGAGGGGAGGAGAGAGTTACAGCGAGGGAGGGGGGAGGAGAGAGGTACAGCGAGGGAGGGGAGGAGAGAGGTACAGCGAGGGAGGGGAGGAGAGAGTTACAGCGAGGGAGGGGAGGAGAGAGGTACAGCGAGGGAGGGGGAGGAGAGAGGTACAGCGAGGGAGGGGAGGAGAGAGGTACAGCGAGGGAGGGGGGAGGAGAGAGGTACAGCGAGGGAGGGGGAGGAGAGTGGTACAGCGAGGGAGAGGGGAGGAGAGAGGTACAGCGAGGGAGGGAGGAGGAGAGAGGCACAGCGAGGGAGGGGAGGAGAGAGGCACAGTGAGGGAGGGGAGAGGAGAGAAGTACAGCGAGGGAGGGGAGGAGAGAGGTACAGCGAGGGAGGGGAGGAGAGAGTTACAGCGAGGGAGGGGGAGGAGAGAGTTACAGCGAGGGAGGGGAGGAGAGAGTTACAGCGAGGGAGGGGAGGAGAGAGTTACAGCGAGGGAGGGGAGGAGAGAGGTACAGCGAGGGAGGGGAGGAGAGAGGTACAGCGAGGGAGGGGAGGAGAGAGGTACAGCGAGGGAGGGGAGGAGAGAGGTACAGCGAGGGAGGGGAGGAGAGAGGTACAGCGAGGGAGGGGGAGGAGAGAGGTACAGCGAGGGAGGGGAGGAGAGAGGTACAGCGAGGGAGGGGAGGAGAGAGGTACAGCGAGGGAGGGGAGGAGAGAGGTACAGCGAGGGAGGGGAGGAGAGAGGTACAGCGAGGGAGGGGAGGAGAGAGGTACAGCGAGGGAGGGGAGGAGAGAGGTACAGCGAGGGAGGGGAGGAGAGAGGTACAGCGAGGGAGGGGAGGAGAGAGGTACAGCGAGGGAGGGGAGGAGAGAGGTACAGCGAGGGAGGGGAGGAGAGAGGTACAGCGATGGAGGGGAGTAGAGAGGTACTGCGAGGGAAGGGAGGAGAGAGGTACAGCGAGGGAGGGAGGAGGAGAGAGGTACAGCGAGGGAGGGGGGAGGTGAGAGTTACAGCGAGGGAGGGGGGAGGAGAGAGGTACAGCGAGGGAGGGGAGGAGAGAGGTACAGCAAGGGAGGGGGGAGGAGAGAGGTACAG
The DNA here is from genome assembly GCF_040206685.1 of Ascaphus truei. Classification (NCBI taxonomy): domain Eukaryota; kingdom Metazoa; phylum Chordata; class Amphibia; order Anura; family Ascaphidae; genus Ascaphus; species Ascaphus truei. Next base: position 4,136,779 of record NC_134494.1, read on the forward strand.
CGAGGGAGGGGGAGGGGAGAGAGGTACAGCGAGGGAGAGGGGGAGGAGAGAGGTACAGCGAGGGAGGGAGGAGGAGAGAGGTACAGCGAGGGAGGGGGGAGGAGAGAGGTACAGCGAGGGAGAGGGGAGGAGAGAGGCACAGCGTTGGAGGGGAGAGGAGAGAGGTACAGCGAGGGAGGGAGGAGAGAGGTACAGCGAGAGAGAGGGGAGGAGAGAGGTACAGCGAGGGAGGGGGGGAGGAGAAAGGTACAGCAAGGGAGGGGGGAGGAGAGACGTACAGCGAGGGAGAGGGGAGGAGAGAGGTACAGCGAGGGAGGAGGGAGGAGGGAGGAGAGAGGTACAGCGAGGGAGGGAGGAGAGAGGTACAGCGAGGGGGGAGGAGAGGAGGTACAGCGAGGGAGGGAGGAGAGAGGTACAGCGAGGGAGAGGGGAGGAGCGGTACAGCGAGGGAGGCGGGAGAGGTACAGCGAGGGAGGGGGGAGGAGAGAGGTACAGCGAGGGAGGGGGGAGGAGAGGTACAGCAAGGGAGGGGGGAGGAGAGAGGTAGAGCGAGGGAGGGGGGAGGAGAGAGGTAGAGCGAGGGAGGGGGAGGAGAGAGGTACAGCGAGGGAGGGGGAGGAGAGAGGTACAGCAAGGGAGGGGGAGGAGAGAGGTACAGCGGGGGAGGGGGGAGGAGAGAGGTTCAGCGAGGGAGAGGGGAGGAGAGAGGTACAGCGAGGGAGGGAGGAGGAGAGAGGTACAGCGAGGGAAGGGAGGAGAGAGGCACAGCGAGGGAGGGGAGAGGAGAGAGGTACAGCGAGGGAGGGAGGAGAGAGGTACAGCGAGGGAAAGGGGAGGAGAGAGGTACAGCGAGGGAGGGGGGAGGAGAGAGGTACAGCGAGGGAGGGGGGGAGGTGGAGAGGTACAGCGAGGGAGAGGGGAGGAGAGAGGTACAGCGAGGGAGGGGAGGAGAGAGTTACAGCGAGGGGGGGGAGGAGAGAGGTACAGCGAGGGAGGAGGGAGGAGAGAGGTACAGCGAGGGAGGGGAGGAGAGAGGTACAGCGAGGGGGGAGGAGAGAGGTACAGCGAGGGAGGGGAGGAGAGAGTTACAGCGAGGGGGGAGGAGGGAGGAGAGAGGTACAGCGAGGGAGGGGAGGAGAGAGGTACAGCGAGGGAGGGGAGGAGAGAGGTACAGCGAGGAGGGGAGGAGAGAGGTACAGCGAGGGAGGGGAGGAGAGAGGTACAGCGAGGGGGGAGGAGAGAGGTACAGCGAGGGAGGGCAGGAGAGTGGTACAGCGAGGAGGGAGGAGAGAGGTACAGCGAGGGAGGGGAGGAGAGAGGTACAGCGAGGGGGGGAGGAGAGAGGTACAGTGAGGGAGGGGGGAGGAGAGAGGTACAGCGAGGGAGGGGGGAGGAGAGGCACAGCGAGGGAGGGGGGGAGAGAGGTACAGCGAGGGAGGGGAGGAGAGAGGTACAGCGAGGGAGGGGGAGGAGAGAGGTACAGCGAGGGAGGGGAGGAGAGAGTTACAGCGAGGGAGGGGGGAGGAGAGAGGTACAGCGAGGGAGGGGGGAGGAAAGAGGTACAGCGAGGGAGGGGGGAGGAGAGAGTTACAGCGAGGGAGGGGAGGAGAGAGGTACAGCGAGGGAGGGGGTAGGAGAGAGGTACAGTGAGGGAGGGGGGAGGGGAGAGGTACAGCGAGGGATGGGGGAGGAGAGAGGTACAGCGAGGGAGGAGAGTGATACAGCGAGGGGGGAGGAGAGAGGTACAGCGAGGGAGGGGGGAGGAGAGAGGTAGAGCGAGAGAGGGGGGGAGGAGAGAGGTACAGCGAGTGAGGGGGGAGGAGAGAGGTACAGCGAGTGAGGGGGGAGGAGAGAGGTACAGCGAGGGAGGGGGAGGAGAGAGTTACAGCGAGGGAGGGGGAGGAGAGAGGTACAGCGAGGGAGGGGGGAGGAGAGAGGTACAGCGAGGAAGGGGGGAGGAGAGAGGTACAGCGAGGGAGGGGAGGGGAGGAAAGAGGTACAGCGAGGGAGGGTAGGAGAGAGTTACAGCGAGGGAGGGGAGGAGAGAGGCACAGAGAGGGAGGGGAGGAGAGAGGTACAGCGAGGGAGGGGAGGACAGAGGTACAGCGAGGGAGGGGGGAGAGAGGTGCAGCGAGGGAGGGGGGGAGAGGCACAGCGAGGGAGGGGGGGAGAGAAGGGCACAGAGAGGGAAGGGGAGGGGAGAAGAGTGGTACAGCGATGGAGGGGAGGAGAGAGGTACAGCGAGGGAGGGGGGAGAGGCACAGCAAGGGAGGGGGGGAGAGGCACAGCGATGGAGGGGAGGAGAGAGGTACAGCGAGGGAGGGGGAGGGGAGAAGAGTGTACAGCGATGGAGGGGAGGAGAGAGGTACAGCGAGGGAGGGGGGAGAGGCACAGCGAGGGAGGGGGAGAGGCACAGCGAGGGAGGGGAGCAGAGTGGTACAGCGAGGGAGGGGAGGAGAGAGGCACAGCAAGGGAGGGGAGGAGAGAGGTACTGCGAGGGAGGGGAGGAGAGAGGCACAGCGAGGGAGGGGAGGAGAGAGGTACAGCGAGGGAGGGGGGGAGAGAGGTACAGCGAGGGAGGGAGGAGAGAGGTACAGCGAGGGAGGGAGGGAGAGAGGTACAGCGAGGGAGGGGGGGGAGAGAGGTACAGCGAGGAGAGGGGAGGAGAGAGGTACAGCGAGGGAGGGAGGAGGAGAGAGGTACAGCGAGGGAGAGGGGAGGAGAGAGGTACAGCGAGGGAGGGGGGAGGAGAGAGGTAAAGCGAGGGAGAGGGGAGGAGAGAGTTACAGCGAGGGAGGGGGGAGGAGAGAGGTACAGCGAGGGAGGGGAGGAGAGAGTTACAGCGAGGGAGGGGAGGAGAGAGGTACAGCGAGGGAGGGGGGAGGAGAGAGGTACAGCGAGGGAGGGAGGAGGAGAGAGGTACAGCGAGGGAGGGGGTGAGGAAAGAGGTACAGCGAGGGAGAGGGGAGGAGAGAGGCACAGCGTTGGAGGGGAGAGGAGAGAGGTACAGCGAGGGAGGGAGGAGGGAGGTACAGCGAGGGAGAGGGGAGGAGAGAGGTACAGCGAGGGAGGGGGGAGGAGAGAGGTACAGGAAGGGAGGGGGGAGGAGAGAGGTACAGCGAGGGAGAGGGGAGGAGAGAGGTACAGCGAGGGAGTGGGGAGGAGGGAGGAGAGAGGTACAGCGAGGGAGGGAGGAGAGAGGTACAGCGAGGGGGGAGGAGAGAGGTACAGCGAGGGAGGGGGGAGGAGAGAGGTACAGCGAGGGAGGGAGGAGAGAGGTACAGCAAGGGAGAGGGGAGGAGAGGTACAGCGAGGGAGGCGGGAGAGGTACAGGGAGGGAGGGGGGGAGGAGAGAGGTACAGCTAGGGAGGGGGGAGGAGAGGTACAGCAAGGGAGGGGGGAGGAGAGAGGTAAAGCGAGGGAGGGGGGAGGAGAGAGGTAGAGCGAGGGAGGGGGGGGAGAGAGGTAGAGCGAGGGAGGGGGGGAGAGAGGTACAGCGAGGGGGGGGAGGAGAGAGGTACAGCGAGGGGGGGGGAGGAGAGAGGTAGAGCGAGGGAGGGGGGAGAGGCACAGCGAGGAGGGGAGGAGAGAGGTACAGCGAGGGAGGGGGAGGAGAGAGGTACAGCGAGGGAGGGGAGGAGAGAGTTACAGCGAGGGAGGGGGGGAGGAGAGAGGTACAGCGAGAGAGGGGGGAGGAGAGAGGTACAGCGAGGGAGGGGGGAGGAGAGAGTTACAGCGAGGGAGGGGAGGAGAGAGGTACAGCGAGGGAGGGGAGGAGAGAGGCACAGCGAGGGAGGGGGGGGAGGAGAGAGTTACAGCGAGGGAGGGGAGGAGAGAGTTACAGCGAGGGAGGGGAGGAGAGAGGTACAGCGAGGGAGGGGAGGAGAGAGTTACAGCGAGGGAGGGGAGGAGAGAGGTACAGCGAGGGAGGGGAGGAGAGAGGTACAGCGAGGGAGGGGAGGAGAGAGGTACAGCAAGGGAGGGGGAGGAGAGAGGTACAGCGAGGGAGGGGGGAGGAGAGAGGTACAGCGAGGGAGAGGGGAGGAGAGAGGTACAGCGAGGGAGGGAGGAGGAGAGAGGTACAGCGAGGGAGGGGGAGGAGAGAGGCACAGCGAGGGAGGGGAGAGGAGAGAGGTACAGCGAGGGAGGGAGGAGAGAGGTACAGCGAGGGAGAGGGGAGGAGAGAGGTACAGCGAGGGAGGGGGGAGGAGAGAGGTACAGCGAGGGAGGGGGGAGGTGGAGAGGTACAGCGAGGGAGAGGGGAGAAGAGAGGTACAGCGAGGGAGGGGGAGGAGAGAGTTACAGCGAGGGGGGGGAGGAGAGAGGTACAGCGAGGGAGGAGGGAGGAGAGAGGTACAGCGAGGGAGGGGAGGAGAGAGGTACAGCGAGGGGGGGAGGAGAGAGGTACAGCGAGGGAGGGGAGGAGAGAGTTACAGCGAGGGAGGGGGGAGGAGGGAGGAGAGAGATACAGCGAGGGAGGGGAGGAGAGAGGTGCAGCGAGGGAGGGGGGGACGAGAGAGGTACAGCGAGGGAGGGGAGGAGAGAGGTACAGCGAGGGGGGAGGAGAGAGGTACAGCGAGGGAGGGGAGGAGAGTGGTACAGCGAGGAGGGAGGAGAGAGGTACAGCGAGGGAGGGGAGGAGAGAGGTACAGCGAGGGGGGAGGAGAGAGGTACAGTGAGGGAGGGGGAGGAAAGAGGTACAACGAGGGAGGGGGGAGGAGAGAGGCACAGCGAGGGAGGGGGGGAGAGAGGTACAGCGAGGGAGGGGAGGAGAGAGGTACAGCGAGGGAGGGGGAGGAGAGAGGTACAGCGAGGGAGGGGAGGAGAGAGTTACAGCGAGGGAGGGGGGGAGGAGAGAGGTACAGCGAGGGAGGGGGGAGGAGAGAGGTACAGCGAGGGAGGGGGGAGGAGAGAGTTACAGCGAGGGAGGGGAGGAGAGAGGTACAGCGAGGGAGGGGGGGAGGAGAGAGGTACAGCGAGGGAGGGGGGAGGAGAGAGGTACAGCGAGGGAGGGGGGGAGGAGAGAGGTACAGCGAGGGAGGGGGGAGGAGAGAGGTACAGCGAGGGAGGAGAGTGATACAGCGAGGGGGGAGGAGAGAGGTACAGCGAGTGAGGGGGGAGGAGAGAGGTACAGCGAGGGAGGGGGGGAGGAGAGAGTTACAGCGAGGGAGGGGAGGAGAGAGGTACAGCGAGGGAGGGGGGAGGAGAGAGGTACAGCGAGGAAGGGGGGAGGAGAGAGGTACAGCGTGGGAGGGGAGGGGAGGAAAGAGGGTACAGCGAGGGAGGGTAGGAGAGAGTTACAGCGAGGGAGGGGAGGAGAGAGGCACAGAGAGGGAGGGGAGGAGAGAGGCACAGCGAGGGAGGGGGGAGAGAGGTGCAGCGAGGGAGGGGGGGAGAGGCACAGCGAGGGAGGGGGGGAGAGAAGGGCACAGAGAGGAGGGGGAGGGGAGAAGAGTGGTACAGCGATGGAGGGGAGGAGAGAAGTACAGCGAGGGAGGGGGGAGAGGCACAGCAAGGGAGGGGGGAGAGGCACAGCGATGGAGGGGTGGAGAGAGGTACAGCGAGGGAGGGGGAGGGGAGAAGAGTGGTACAGCGATGGAGGGGAGGAGAGAGGTACAGCGAGGGAGGGGGGAGAGGCACAGCGAGGGAGGGGGAGAGGCACAGCGAGGGAGGGGAGCAGAGCAGTACAGCGAGGGAGGGGAGGAGAGAGGCACAGCAAGGGAGGGGAGGAGAGAGGCACAGCGAGGGAGGGGAGGAGAGAGGCACAGCAAGGAGGGGAGGAGAGAGGTACAGCGAGGGAGGGGAGGAGAGAGGCACAGCGAGGGAGGGGAGGAGAGAGGTACAGCGAGGGAGGGGGGGAGAGAGGTACAGCGAGGGAGGGGGGAGAGAGGCACAGCGAGGGAGGGGGGGAGAGAGGCACAGCGAGGGAGGGGGGGAGAGAAGGGCACAGCGAGGGAGTGGGAGGGGAGAAGAGTGGTACAGCGATGGAGGGGAGGAGGGAGGTACAGCGAGGGAGGGGGGAGAGGCACAGCAAGGGAGGGGGGAGAGGCACAGCGATGGAGGGGAGGAGAGAGGTACAGCCAGGGAGGGGGAGGGGTGAAGAGTGGTACAGCGAGGGAGGGGGGAGAGGCACAGCAAGGGAGGGGGGAGAGGCACAGCGAGGGAGGGGAGGAGAGAGGTACAGCAAGGGAGGGAGGCGAGAGTACAGCGAGGGAGGGTGGAGAGGTACAGCGAGGGAGGGGGGAGAGGTACAGAGAGGGAGGGGGGAGAGGTACAGCGAGGGAAGGGGGAGGAGAGAGGTACAGCGAGGGAGGGGGGAGGAGAGAGGTACAGCGAGGGAGGGGAGGAGAGAGGTACAGCGAGGGAGGGGAGGAGAGAGTTACAGCGAGGGAGGGGAGGAGAGAGGCACAGCGAGGGAGGGGGGGAGAGAGGTACAGCGAGGGAGGGGAGCAGAGTGGTACAGCGAGGGAGGGGAGGAGAGAGGCACAGCAAGGGAGGGGAGGAGAGAGGGCACAGCAAGGGAGGGGGGAGAAAGGTACAGCGAGGGAGGGGAGGAGAGAGGCACAGCAAGGGAGGGGAGGAGAGAGGTACAGCGAGGGAGGGGAGGAGAGAGGTACAGCGAGGGAGGGGAGGAGAGAGGTACAGCGAGGGAGGGGAGGAGAGAGGTACAGCGAGCTAGGGGGGAGGAGAGAGGTACAGCGAGGGAGGGGGGAGGAGAGAGGTACAGCGAGGGAGGGGGGAGGAGAGAGGTACAGCGAGGGAGGGGGGAGGAGAGAGGTAAAGCGAGGGAGGGGGAGGGGAGAAGAATGGTACAGCGAGGGAGGGGGGAGAGGGCACAGCGATGGAGGGGGGGAGAGGCACAGCGATGGAGGGGGGAGAGGCACAGCGATGGAGGGGGGAGAGGCACAGCGATGGAGGGAAGGAGAGAGGTACAGCGAGGGAGGGGAGAGGAGAGGGGTACAGCGAGGGAGGGGAGGGGAGAGGTACAGCCAGGGAGGGAGGAGGAGAGAGGTACAGCGAGGGAGGGTGGAGGAGAGAGGTACAGCGAGGGAGGGGAGGGGAGAGGTACAGCCAGGGAGGGAGGAGGAGAGAGGTACAGCGAGGGAGGGGGGAGAGGCACAGCAAGGAAGGGGGGAGAGGCACAGCGATGGAGGGGGGAGAGGCACAGCGATGGAGGGGAGGAGAGAGGTACAGCGAGGGAGGGGGGAGGAGAGAGGTACAGCGAGGGAGGGGAGAGGTACAGCCAGGGAGGGAGGAGGAGAGAGGTACAGCGAGGGAGGGGGGAGGAGAGAGGTTCAGCGAGGGAGGGGAGGGGAGAGGTACAGCCAGGGAGGGAGGAGGAGAGAGGTACAGCGAGGGAGGGGGGGAGAGAGGCACAGCGAGTGAGGGGAGGAGAGAGGTACAGCGAGGGAGGGGGGAGGAGAGAGGTACAGCGAGGGAGGGGAGGAGAAAGAGGCACTGCGAGGGAGGGGGAGGGGGGGAGAGGCACTGCGATGGAGGGGAGGGGGGAGAGGCACAGCGAGGGAGGGGGGAGAGAGGCACAGCGAGGGAGTGGAGGGGGGAGAGGCACAGCGAGGGAGGGGGGGGAGAGAGGCACAGCGAGGGAGTGGAGGAGAGAGGTACAGCGAGGGGGAGAGAGGCACAGCGAGGGAGGGCAGGAGAGAGGCACAGCGAGGGAGGGCAGGAGAGAGGCACAGCGAGGGAGGGGAGGAGAGAGGCACAGCGAGGGAGGGGAGGAGAGAGGCGCAGCGAGGGAGGGAAGGAGAGAGGTACAGCGAGGAAGGGGAGGAGAGAGGCACAGCGAGGGAGTGGAGGAGAGAGGTACAGCGAGGGAGGGGGGGAGAGAGGTACAGCGAGGGAGGGGGGGGAGAGAGAGGCACAGCGAGGGAGGGGGGGAGAGGCACAGCGAGGGAGGGGGGGGGAGAGAGGGGCACAGCGAGGGAGGGGGAGGGGAGAAGAGTGGTACAGCGATGGAGGGGAGGAGAGAGGTACAGCGAGGGAGGGGGGAGAGGCACAGCAAGGGAGGGGGGAGAGGCACAGCGATGGAGGGGAGGAGAGAGGTACAGCGAGGGAGGGGGGAGGGGAGAAGAGTGGTACAGCGATGGAGGGGAGGAGAGAGGTACAGCGAGGGAGGGGGGAGAGGCACAGCAAGGGAGGGGGAGAGGCACAGCGAGGGAGGGGAGGAGAGAGGTACAGCGAGGGAGGGAGGCGAGAGGTACAGCGAGGGAGGGGGGGAGAGGTACAGCGAGGGAGGGGGGAGAGGTACAGAGAGGGAGGGGGGAGAGGTACAGCGAGGGAGGGGGGAGGAGAGAGGTACAGCGAGGGAGGGGGGAGGAGAGAGGTACAGCGAGGGAGGGGAGGGGGGAGAGGCACTGCGATGGAGGGGAGGGGGGAGAGGCACAGCGAGGGAGGGGGGGAGAGAGGCACAGCGAGGGAGTGGAGGGGGGAGAGAGGTACAGCGAGGGAGGGGAGGAGAGAGGTACAGCGAGGGGGGAGGAGAGAGGTACAGCGAGGGAGGGGAGGAGAGAGTTACAGCGAGGGAGGGGGGAGGAGGGAGGAGAGAGGTACAGCGAGGGAGGGGAGGAGAGAGGTACAGCGAGGGAGGGGGGACGAGAGAGGTACAGCGAGGGAGGGGAGGAGAGAGGTACAGCGAGGGGGGAGGAGAGAGGTACAGCGAGGGAGGGGAGGAGAGTGGTACAGCGAGGAGGGAGGAGAGAGGTACAGCGAGGGAGGGGAGGAGAGAGGTACAGCGAGGGGGGAGGAGAGAGGTACAGTGAGGGAGGGGGAGGAAAGAGGTACAACGAGGGAGGGGGGAGGAGAGAGGCACAGCGAGGGAGGGGGGAGAGAGGTACAGCGAGGGAGGGGAGAAGAGAGGTACAGCGAGGGAGGGGGAGGAGAGAGGTACAGCGAGGGAGGGGAGGAGAGAGTTACAGCGAGGGAGGGGGGAGGAGAGAGGTACAGCGAGGGAGGGGGGAGGAGAAAGGTACAGCGAGGGAGGGGGGAGGAGAGAGGTACAGCGAAGGAGGGGGGAGGAGAGAGTTACAGCGAGGGAGGGGAGGAGAGAGGTACAGCGAGGGAGGGGGGAGGAGAGAGGTACAGCGAGGGAGGGGGGAGGAGAGAGGTACAGCGAGGGAGGGGGGAGGAGAGAGGTACAGCGAGGGAGGGGGGAGGAGAGAGGTACAGCGAGGGAGGGGGGAGGAGAGAGGTACAGCGAGGGAGGAGAGTGATACAGCGAGGGGGGAGGAGAGAGGTACAGCGAGGGAGGGGGAGGAGAGAGGTACAGCGAGGGAGGGGGGAGGAGAGAGGTACAGCGAGGGAGGGGGGAGGAGAGAGGTACAGCGAGTGAGGGGGGAGGAGAGAGGTACAGCGAGGGAGGGGGGAGGAGAGAGTTACAGCGAGGGAGGGGAGGAGAGAGGTACAGCGAGGGAGGGGGGAGGAGAAAGGTACAGCGAGGAAGGGGGGAGGAGAGAGGTACAGCGAGGAAGGGGGGAGGAGAGAGGTACAGCGTGGGAGGGGAGGGGAGGAAAGAGGTACAGCGAGGGAGGGTAGGAGAGAGTTACAGCGAGGGAGGGGAGGAGAGAGGCACAGAGAGGGAGGGGAGGAGAGAGGTACAGCGAGGGAGGGGGGAGAGAGGTGCAGCGAGGGAGGGGGGGAGAGGCACAGCGAGGGAGGGGGGGAGAGAAGGGCACAGAGAGGGAGGGGAGGAGAGAGGTACAGCGATGGAGGGGAGGAGAGAGGTACAGCGAGGGAGGGGGGAGAGGCACAGCAAGGGAGGGGGGAGAGGCACAGCGATGGAGGGGAGGAGAGAGGTACAGCGAGGGAGGGGGAGGGGAGAAGAGTGGTACAGCGATGGAGGGGAGGAGAGAGGTACAGCGAGGGAGGGGGGAGAGGCACAGCGAGGGAGGGGGAGAGGCACAGCGAGGGAGGGGAGCAGAGCAGTACAGCGAGGGAGGGGAGGAGAGAGGCACAGCAAGGGAGGGGAGGAGAGAGGCACAGAGAGGGAGGGGAGGAGAGAGGTACAGCGAGGGAGGGGAGGAGAGAGGCACAGCGAGGGAGGGGAGGAGAGAGGTACAGCGAGGGAGGGGGGGGAGAGAGGTACAGCGAGGGAGGGGGGAGAGAGGCACAGCGAGGGAGGGGGGGAGAGAGGCACAGCGAGGGAGGGGGGGAGAGAAGGGCACAGCGAGGGAGTGGGAGGGGAGAAGAGTGGTACAGCGATGGAGGGGAGGAGGGAGGTACAGCGAGGGAGGGGGGAGAGGCACAGCAAGGGAGGGGGGAGAGGCACAGCGATGGAGGGGAGGAGAGAGGTACAGCCAGGGAGGGGGAGGGGAGAAGAGTGGTACAGCGAGGGAGGGGGGAGAGGCACAGCAAGGGAGGGGGAGAGGCACAGCGAGGGAGGGGAGGAGAGAGGTACAGCAAGGGAGGGAGGCGAGAGGTACAGCGAGGGAGGGTGGAGAGGTACAGCGAGGGAGGGTGGAGAGGTACAGCGAGGGAGGGGGGAGAGGTACAGAGAGGGAGGGGGGAGAGGTACAGCGAGGGAAGGGGGAGGAGAGAGGTACAGCGAGGGAGGGGGGAGGAGAGAGGTACAGCGAGGGAGGGGAGGAGAGAGGTACAGCGAGGGAGGGGAGGAGAGAGTTACAGCGAGGGAGGGGAGGAGAGAGGCACAGCGAGGGAGGGGGGGAGAGAGGTACAGCGAGGGAGTGGAGCAGAGTGGTACAGTGAGGGAGGGGAGGAGAGAGGCACAGCAAGGGAGGGGAGGAGAGAGGCACAGCAAGGGAGGGGGGAGAAAGGTACAGCGAGGGAGGGGAGGAGAGAGGCACAGCAAGGGAGGGGAGGAGAGAGGTACAGCGAGGGAGGGGAGGAGAGAGGTACAGCGAGGGAGGGGAGGAGAGAGGTACAGCGAGGAGGGGAGGAGAGAGGTACAGCGAGGGAGGGGGAGGAGAGAGGTACAGCGAGGGAGGGGGGAGGAGAGAGGTACAGCGAGGGAGGGGGGAGGAGAGAGGTACAGCGAGGGAGGGGGGAGGAGAGAGGTACAGCGAGGGAGGGGGGGAGGAGAGAGGTAAAGCGAGGGAGGGGGGAGGGGAGAAGAATGGTACAGCGAGGGAGGGGGGAGAGGCACAGCGATGGAGGGGGGAGAGGCACAGCGATGGAGGGGGGAGAGGGCACAGCGATGGAGGGGAGGAGAGAGGTACAGCCAGGGAGGGAGGAGGAGAGAGGTACAGCGAGGGAGGGTGGAGGAGAGAGGTACAGCGAGGGAGGGGAGGGGAGAGGTACAGCCAGGGAGGGAGGAGGAGAGAGGTACAGCGAGGGAGGGGGGGAGGCACAGCAAGGAAGGGGGGAGAGGCACAGCGATGGAGGGGGGAGAGGCACAGCGATGGAGGGGAGGAGAGAGGTACAGCGAGGGAGGGGGGAGGAGAGAGGTACAACGAGGGAGGGGAGGGGAGAGGTACAGCCAGGGAGGGAGGAGGAGAGAGGTACAGCGAGGGAGGGGGAGGAGAGAGGTACAGCGAGGGAGGGGAGAGGTACAGCCAGGGAGGGAGGAGGAGAGAGGTACAGCGAGGGAGGGGGGGAGAGAGGCACAGCGAGTGAGGGGAGGAGAGAGGTACAGCGAGGGAGGGGGGGGAGGAGAGAGGTACAGCGAGGGAGGGAGGAGAGAGAGGCACTGCGAGGAGGGGAGGGGGAGAGGCACTGCGATGGAGGGGAGGGGGGGAGAGGCACAGCGAGGGAGGGGGGAGAGAGGCACAGCGAGGGAGGGGGGAGAAAGGTACAGCGAGGGAGGGGAGGAGAGAGGCACAGCAAGGGAGGGGAGGAGAGAGGTACAGCGAGGGAGGGGAGGAGAGAGGTACAGCGAGGGAGGGGAGGAGAGAGGTACAGCGAGGGAGGGGAGGAGAGAGGTACAGCGAGGGAGGGGAGGAGAGAGGTACAGCGAGGGAGGGGAGGAGAGAGGTACAGCGAGGGAGGGGGGAGGAGAGAGGTAAAGCGAGGGAGGGGGAGGGGAGAAGAATGGTACAGCGAGGGAGGGGGGAGAGGCACAGCGATGGAGGCGGGAGAGGCACAGCGATGGAGGGGGTAGAGGCACAGCGATGGAGGGGAGGAGAGAGGTACAGCGAGGGAGGGGGGAGGAGAGGGGTACAGCGAGGGAGGGGAGGGGAGAGGTACAGCCAGGGAGGGAGGAGGAGAGAGGTACAGCGAGGGAGGGTGGAGGAGAGAGGTACAGCGAGGGAGGGGAGGGGAGAGGTACAGCCAGGGAGGGAGGAGGAGAGAGGCACAGCGAGGGAGGGGAGGAGAGAGGTACAGCGAGGGAGGGGGGAGGAGAGAGGTACAGCGAGGGAGGGGGGAGGAGAGAGGTACAGCGAGGGAGGGGAGGAGAGAGAGGCACTGCGAGGGAGGGGAGGGGGGAGAGGCACTGCGATGGAGGGGAGGGGGGAGAGGCACAGCGAGGGGAGGGGGGGAGAGAGGCACAGCGAGGGAGTGGAGGGGGGAGAGGCACAGCGAGGGAGGGGGGGAGAGAGGCACAGCGAGGGAGTGGAGGAGAGAGGTACAGCGAGGGGGAGAGAGGCACAGCGAGGGAGGGCAGGAGAGAGGCACAGCGAGGGAGGGCAGGAGAGAGGCACAGCGAGGGAGGGGAGGAGAGAGGCACAGCGAGGGAGGGGAGGAGAGAGGCGCAGCGAGGGAGGGGAGGAGAGAGGTACAGCGAGGAAGGGGAAGTAGAGAGGCACAGCGAGGGAGTGGAGGAGAGAGGTACAGCGAGGGAGGGGGGGAGAGAGGTACAGCGAGGGAGGGGGGGGGGAGAGAGAGGCACAGCGAGGGAGGGGGGGAGAGAGGCACAGCGAGGGAGGGGGGGAGAGAGGGGCACAGCGAGGGAGGGGGAGGGGAGAAGAGTGGTACAGCGATGGAGGGGAGGAGAGAGGTACAGCGAGGGAGGGGGGGAGAGGCACAGCAAGGGAGGGGGGAGAGGCACAGCGATGGAGGGGGAGGAGAGAGGTACAGCGAGGGAGGGGGAGGGGAGAAGAGTGGTACAGCGATGGAGGGGATGAGAGAGGTACAGCGAGGGAGGGGGGAGAGGCACAGCACAAGGGAGGGGGAGAGGCACAGCGAGGGAGGGGAGGAGAGAGGTACAGCGAGGGAGGGGTGGCGAGAGGTACAGCGAGGGAGGGGGGGAGAGGTACAGCGAGGGAGGGTGGAGAGGTACAGCGAGGGAGGGGGGAGAGGTACAGCGAGGGAGGGGGGAGAGGTACAGAGAGGGAGGGGGGAGAGGTACAGCGAGGGAGGGGGGAGGAGAGAGGTACAGCGAGGGAGGGGGGAGGAGAGAGGTACAGCGAGGGAGGGGGAGGAGAGAGGCACTGCGATGGAGGGGAGGGGGGGAGAGGCACAGCGAGGGAGGGGGGGAGAGAGGCACAGCGAGGGAGTGGAGGGGGGAGAGTCACAGCGAGGGAGGGGGGGGAGAGGCACAGCGAGGGAGTGGAGGAGAGAGGTACAGCGAGGGGGAGAGAGGCACAGCGAGGGAGGGCAGGAGAGAGGCACAGCGAGGGAGGGGAGGAGAGAGGCACAGCGAGGGAGGGGAGGAGAGAGGCGCAGCGAGGGAGGGGAGGAGAGAGGTACAGCGAGGAAGGGGAGGAGAGAGGCACAGCGAGGGAGTGGAGGAGAGAGGTACAGCGAGGGAGGGGGGGGAGAGAGGTACAGCGAGGGAGGGGGGGGAGAGAGGCACAGCGAGGGAGGGGGGGAGAGAGGCACAGCGAGGGAGGGGGGGAGAGAGGGGCACAGCGAGGGAGGGGGAGGGGAGAAGAGTGGTACAGCGATGGAGGGGAGGAGAGAGATACAGCGAGGGAGGGGGGGAGAGGCACAGCAAGGGAGGGGGGAGAGGCACAGCGATGGAGGGGGAGGAGAGAGGGTACAGCGAGGGAGGGGGAGGGGAGAAGAGTGGTACAGCGATGGAGGGGAGGAGAGAGGTACAGCGAGGGAGGGGGGGAGAGGCACAGCAAGGGAGGGGGAGAGGCACAGCGAGGGAGGGGAGGAGAGAGGTACAGCGAGGGAGGGAGGCGAGAGGTACAGCGAGGGAGGGGGGAGAGGTACAGAGAGGGAGGGGGGAGAGGTACAGCGAGGGAGGGGGGAGGAGAGAGGTACAGCGAGGGAGGGGGGAGGAGAGAGGTACAGCGAGGGAGGGGGGAGGAGAGAGGTACAGCGAGGGAGGGGAGAGGTACAGCCAGGGAGGGAGGAGGAGAGAGGTACAGCGAGGGAGGGGGGAGGAGAGAGGTACAGCGAGGGAGGGGAGGAGAGAGAGGCACAGCGAGGGAGGGGGGGGAGAGAGAGGCAAGCGAGGGAGTGGAGGAGAGAGGTACAGCGAGGGGGGAGAGAGAGGCACAGCGAGGGAGGGGGGGAGGAGAGAGGTACAGCGAGGGAGGGGGGGAGGAGAGAGGTACAGCGAGGGAGGGGAGGGGGGAGAGGCACTGCGATGGAGGGGAGGGGGGAGAGGCACAGCGAGGGAGGGGGGGAGAGAGGCACAGCGAGGGAGTGGAGGGGGGAGAGAGGTACAGCGAGGGAGGGGGAGGAGGAGAGAGGTACAGCGAGGGAGGGGAGGAGAGAGTTACAGCGAGGGAGGGGGGAGGAGGGAGGAGAGAGGTACAGCGAGGGAGGGGAGGAGAGAGGTACAGCGAGGGAGGGGGGACGAGAGAGGTACAGCGAGGGAGGGGAGGAGAGAGGTACAGCGAGGGGGGAGGAGAGAGGTACAGCGAGGGAGGGGAGGAGAGTGGTACAGCGAGGAGGGAGGAGAGAGGTACAGCGAGGGAGGGGAGGAGAGAGGTACAGCGAGGGGGGAGGAGAGAGGTACAGTGAGGGAGGGGGAGGAAAGAGGTACAACGAGGGAGGGGGGAGGAGAGAGGCACAGCGAGGGAGGGGGGAGAGAGGTACAGCGAGGGAGGGGAGAAGAGAGGTACAGCGAGGGAGGGGGAGGAGAGAGGTACAGCGAGGGAGGGGAGGAGAGAGTTACAGCGAGGAAGGGGGGAGGAGAGAGGTACAGCGAGGGAGGGGGGAGGAGAAAGGTACAGCGAGGAGGGGGGAGGAGAGAGGTACAGCGAAGGAGGGGGGAGGAGAGAGTTACAGCGAGGGAGGGGAGGAGAGAGGTACAGCGAGGGAGGGGGGAGGAGAGAGGTACAGCGAGGGAGGGGGGAGGAGAGAGGTACAGCGAGGGAGGGGGGAGGAGAGAGGTACAGCGAGGGAGGGGGGAGGAGAGAGGTACAGCGAGGGAGGGGGGAGGAGAGAGGTACAGCGAGGGAGGAGAGTGATACAGCGAGGGGGGAGGAGAGAGGTACAGCGAGGGAGGGGGAGGAGAGAGGTACAGCGAGGGAGGGGGGAGGAGAGAGGTACAGCGAGGGAGGGGGGAGGAGAGAGGTACAGCGAGTGAGGGGGGAGGAGAGAGGTACAGCGAGGGAGGGGGGAGGAGAGAGTTACAGCGAGGGAGGGGAGGAGAGAGGTACAGCGAGGGAGGGGGGAGGAGAGAGGTACAGCGAGGAAGGGGGGAGGAGAGAGGTACAGCGAGGAAGGGGGGAGGAGAGAGGTACAGCGTGGGAGGGGAGGGGAGGAAAGAGGTACAGCGAGGGAGGGTAGGAGAGAGTTACAGCGAGGGAGGGGAGGAGAGAGGCACAGAGAGGGAGGGGAGGAGAGAGGTACAGCGAGGGAGGGGGGAGAGAGGTGCAGCGAGGGAGGGGGGGAGAGGCACAGCGAGGGAGGGGGGGAGAGAAGGGCACAGAGAGGAGGGGGAGGGGAGAAGAGTGGTACAGCGATGGAGGGGAGGAGAGAGGTACAGCGAGGGAGGGGGGAGAGGCACAGCAAGGGAGGGGGGAGAGGCACAGCGATGGAGGGGAGGAGAGAGGTACAGCGAGGGAGGGGGAGGGGAGAAGAGTGGTACAGCGATGGAGGGGAGGAGAGAGGTACAGCGAGGGAGGGGGGAGAAGCACAGCGAGGGAGGGGGAGAGGCACAGCGAGGGAGGGGAGCAGAGCAGTACAGCGAGGGAGGGGAGGAGAGAGGCACAGCAAGGGAGGGGAGGAGAGAGGCACAGAGAGGGAGGGGAGGAGAGAGGTACAGCGAGGGAGGGGAGGAGAGAGGCACAGCGAGGGAGGGAGGAGAGAGGTACAGCGAGGGAGGGGGGGAGAGAGGTACAGCGAGGGAGGGGGGAGAGAGGCACAGCGAGGGAGGGGGGGAGAGAGGCACAGCGAGGGAGGGGGGGAGAGAAGGGCACAGCGAAGGGCACAGCGAGGGAGTGGGAGGGGAGAAGAGTGGTACAGCGATGGAGGGGAGGAGGGAGGTACAGCGAGGGAGGGGGGAGAGGCACAGCAAGGGAGGGGGGAGAGGCACAGCGATGGAGGGGAGGAGAGAGGTACAGCCAGGGAGGGGGAGGGGAGAAGAGTGGTACAGCGAGGGAGGGGGGAGAGGCACAGCAAGGGAGGGGGAGAGGCACAGCGAGGGAGGGGAGGAGAGAGGTACAGCAAGGGAGGGAGGCGAGAGGTACAGCGAGGGAGGGTGGAGAGGTACAGCGAGGGAGGGTGGAGAGGTACAGCGAGGGAGGGGGGAGAGGTACAGAGAGGGAGGGGGGAGAGGTACAGCGAGGGAAGGGGGAGGAGAGAGGTACAGCGAGGGAGGGGGGAGGAGAGAGGTACAGCGAGGGAGGGGAGGAGAGAGGTACAGCGAGGGAGGGGAGGAGAGAGTTACAGCGAGGGAGGGGAGGAGAGAGGCACAGCGAGGGAGGGGGGGAGAGAGGTACAGCGAGGGAGTGGAGCAGAGTGGTACAGTGAGGGAGGGGAGGAGAGAGGCACAGCAAGGGAGGGGAGGAGAGAGGCACAGCAAGGGAGGGGGGGAGAAAGGTACAGCGAGGGAGGGGAGGAGAGAGGCACAGCAAGGGAGGGGAGGAGAGAGGTACAGCGAGGGAGGGGAGGAGAGAGGTACAGCGAGGGAGGGGAGGAGAGAGGTACAGCGAGGGAGGGGAGGAGAGAGGTACAGCGAGGGAGGGGGGAGGAGAGAGGTACAGCGAGGGAGGGGGGAGGAGAGAGGTACAGCGAGGGAGGGGGGAGGAGAGAGGTACAGCGAGGGAGGGGGAGGAGAGAGGTAAAGCGAGGGAGGGGGAGGGGAGAAGAATGGTACAGCGAGGGAGGGGGGGAGAGGCACAGCGATGGAGGGGGGAGAGGCACAGCGATGGAGGGGGGAGAGGCACAGCGATGGAGGGGAGGAGAGAGGTACAGCCAGGGAGGGAGGAGGAGAGAGGTACAGCGAGGGAGGGTGGAGGAGAGAGGTACAGCGAGGGAGGGGAGGGGAGAGGTACAGCCAGGGAGGGAGGAGGAGAGAGGTACAGCGAGGGAGGGGGGAGGCACAGCAAGGAAGGGGGGAGAGGCACAGCGATGGAGGGGGGAGAGGCACAGCGATGGAGGGGAGGAGAGAGGTACAGCGAGGGAGGGGGGGAGGAGAGAGGTACAACGAGGGAGGGGAGGGGAGAGGTACAGCCAGGGAGGGAGGAGGAGAGAGGTACAGCGAGGGAGGGGGGAGGAGAGAGGTACAGCGAGGGAGGGGAGAGGTACAGCCAGGGAGGGAGGAGGAGAGAGGTACAGCGAGGGAGGGGGGGAGAGAGGCACAGCGAGTGAGGGGAGGAGAGAGGTACAGCGAGGGAGGGGGGAGGAGAGAGGTACAGCGAGGGAGGGAGGAGAGAGAGGCACTGCGAGGGAGGGGAGGGGGAGAGGCACTGCGATGGAGGGGAGGGGGGAGAGGCACAGCGAGGGAGGGGGGAGAGAGGCACAGCAAGGGAGGGGGGAGAAAGGTACAGCGAGGGAGGGGAGGAGAGAGGCACAGCAAGGGAGGGGAGGAGAGAGGTACAGCGAGGGAGGGGAGGAGAGAGGTACAGCGAGGGAGGGGAGGAGAGAGGTACAGCGAGGGAGGGGAGGAGAGAGGTACAGCGAGGGAGGGGAGGAGAGAGGTACAGCGAGGGAGGGGAGGAGAGAGGTACAGCGAGGGAGGGGGGAGGAGAGAGGTAAAGCGAGGGAGGGGGAGGGGAGAAGAATGGTACAGCGAGGGAGGGGGGAGAGGCACAGCGATGGAGGCGGGAGAGGCACAGCGATGGAGGGGGTAGAGGCACAGCGATGGAGGGGAGGAGAGAGGTACAGCGAGGGAGGGGGGAGGAGAGGGGTACAGCGAGGGAGGGGAGGGGAGAGGTACAGCCAGGGAGGGAGGAGGAGAGAGGTACAGCGAGGGAGGGTGGAGGAGAGAGGTACAGCGAGGGAGGGGAGGGGAGAGGTACAGCCAGGGAGGGAGGAGGAGAGAGGCACAGCGAGGGAGGGGAGGAGAGAGGTACAGCGAGGGAGGGGGGAGGAGAGAGGTACAGCGAGGGAGGGGGGAGGAGAGAGGTACAGCGAGGGAGGGGAGGAGAGAGAGGCACTGCGAGGGAGGGGAGGGGGGAGAGGCACTGCGATGGAGGGGAGGGGGGAGAGGCACAGCGAGGGAGGGGGGGAGAGAGGCACAGCGAGGGAGTGGAGGGGGGAGAGGCACAGCGAGGGAGGGGGGGAGAGAGGCACAGCGAGGGAGTGGAGGAGAGAGGTACAGCGAGGGGGAGAGAGGCACAGCGAGGGAGGGCAGGAGAGAGGCACAGCGAGGGAGGGCAGGAGAGAGGCACAGCGAGGGAGGGGAGGAGAGAGGCACAGCGAGGGAGGGGAGGAGAGAGGCGCAGCGAGGGAGGGGAGGAGAGAGGTACAGCGAGGAAGGGGAGTAGAGAGGCACAGCGAGGGAGTGGAGGAGAGAGGTACAGCGAGGGAGGGGGGGAGAGAGGTACAGCGAGGGAGGGGGGGAGAGAGAGGCACAGCGAGGGAGGGGGGGAGAGAGGCACAGCGAGGGAGGGGGGGAGAGAGGGGCACAGCGAGGGAGGGGGAGGGGAGAAGAGTGGTACAGCGATGGAGGGGAGGAGAGAGGTACAGCGAGGGAGGGGGGAGAGGCACAGCAAGGGAGGGGGGAGAGGCACAGCGATGGAGGGGAGGAGAGAGGTACAGCGAGGGAGGGGGAGGGGAGAAGAGTGGTACAGCGATGGAGGGGATGAGAGAGGTACAGCGAGGGAGGGGGGAGAGGCACAGCAAGGGAGGGGGAGAGGCACAGCGAGGGAGGGGAGGAGAGAGGTACAGCGAGGGAGGGTGGCGAGAGGTACAGCGAGGGAGGGGGGAGAGGTACAGCGAGGGAGGGTGGAGAGGTACAGCGAGGGAGGGGGGAGAGGTACAGCGAGGGAGGGGGGAGAGGTACAGAGAGGGAGGGGGGAGAGGTACAGCGAGGGAGGGGGGAGGAGAGAGGTACAGCGAGGGAGGGGGGAGGAGAGAGGTACAGCGAGGGAGGGGGGAGGAGAGAGGCACTGCGATGGAGGGGAGGGGGGAGAGGCACAGCGAGGGAGGGGGGGAGAGAGGCACAGCGAGGGAGTGGAGGGGGGAGAGTCACAGCGAGGGAGGGGGGGAGAGGCACAGCGAGGGAGTGGAGGAGAGAGGTACAGCGAGGGGGAGAGAGGCACAGCGAGGGAGGGCAGGAGAGAGGCACAGCGAGGGAGGGGAGGAGAGAGGCACAGCGAGGGAGGGGAGGAGAGAGGCGCAGCGAGGGAGGGGAGGAGAGAGGTACAGCGAGGAAGGGGAGGAGAGAGGCACAGCGAGGGAGTGGAGGAGAGAGGTACAGCGAGGGAGGGGGGGAGAGAGGTACAGCGAGGGAGGGGGGGGAGAGAGGCACAGCGAGGGAGGGGGGGAGAGAGGCACAGCGAGGGAGGGGGGGGAGAGAGGGGCACAGCGAGGGAGGGGGAGGGGAGAAGAGTGGTACAGCGATGGAGGGGAGGAGAGAGATACAGCGAGGGAGGGGGGAGAGGCACAGCAAGGGAGGGGGGAGAGGCACAGCGATGGAGGGGAGGAGAGAGGTACAGCGAGGGAGGGGGAGGGGAGAAGAGTGGTACAGCGATGGAGGGGAGGAGAGAGGTACAGCGAGGGAGGGGGGAGAGGCACAGCAAGGGAGGGGGAGAGGCACAGCGAGGGAGGGGAGGAGAGAGGTACAGCGAGGGAGGGAGGCGAGAGGTACAGCGAGGGAGGGGGGAGAGGTACAGAGAGGGAGGGGGGGAGAGGTACAGCGAGGGAGGGGGGGAGGAGAGAGGTACAGCGAGGGAGGGGGGAGGAGAGAGGTACAGCGAGGGAGGGGGGAGGAGAGAGGTACAGCGAGGGAGGGGAGAGGTACAGCCAGGGAGGGAGGAGGAGAGAGGTACAGCGAGGGAGGGGGGAGGAGAGAGGTACAGCGAGGGAGGGGAGGAGAGAGAGGCACAGCGAGGGAGGGGGGGAGAGAGAGGCAAGCGAGGGAGTGGAGGAGAGAGGTACAGCGAGGGGGAGAGAGAGGCACAGCGAGGGAGGGGAGGAGAGAGGCACAGCGAGGGAGGGGAGGAGAGAGGCACAGCGAGGGAGGGGAGGAGTGAGGCACAGCGAGGGAGGGGAGGAGAGAGGCACAGCGAGGGAGGGGGGAGGAGAGAGGCACAGCGAGGGAGGGGAGGAGAGAGGTACAGCGAGGGAGGGGGGAGGAGAGAGGTAAAGCGAGGGAGGGGGGAGGAGAGAGGTACAGCGAGGGAGGGGGGAGGAGAGAGGTACAGCGAGGGAGGGGGGAGGAGAGAGGTACAGCGAGGGAGAGGGGAGGAGAGAGGTACAGCGAGGGAGGGGGGAGGAGAGAGGTACAGCGAGGGAGGGGGGAGGAGAGAGGTACAGCGAGGGAGGGGAGGAGAGAGGTACAGCGAGGGAGGGGGGAGGAGAGAGGTACAGCGAGGGAGGGGGAGGAGAGAGGTACAGCGAGGGAGGGGGGAAGAGAGAGGTACAGCGAGGGAGGGGGGAGGAGAGAGGTACAGCGAGGGAGGGGGGAGGAGAGAGGTACAGCGAGGGAGGGGAGGAGAGAGGTACAGCGAGGGAGGGGGGAGGAGAGAGGTACAGCGAGAGAGGGGGGAGGAGAGAGGTACAGCAAGGGAGGGGGGAGGAGAGAGGTACAGCAAGGGAGGGGGGAGGAGAGAGGTACAGCGAGGGAGGGGGAGGAGAGAGGTACAGCGAGGGAGGGGGGAGGAGAGAAGTACAGCGAGGGAGGGGGGAGGAGAGAAGTACAGCGAGGGAGGGGAGGAGAGAGTTACAGCGAGGGAGGGGAGGAGAGAGTTACAGCGAGGGAGGGGGGAGGAGAGAGGTACAGTGAGGGAGAGGGGAGGAGGGAGGTACAGCAAGGGAGGGGAGAGGAGAGAGGTACAGCGAGGGAGGGGAGGAGAGAGGTACAGCGAGGGAGGGGAGGAGAGAGGTACAGCAAGGGAGAGGGGAGGAGAGAGGTACAGCGATGGAGAGGAGAGGAGAGAGGTACAGCGAGGGAGGGGGGAGGAGAGAGGTACAGCGAGGGAGGGGGGAGGAGAGAGGTAAAGCGAGGGAGGGGGGAGGAGAGAGGTACAGCGAGGGAGTGGGGAGGAGAGAGGTACAGCGAGGGAGGGAGGAGAGAGGTACAGCGAGGGAGGGGGGAGGAGAGAGGCACAGGGAGGGGAGGAGAGAGGCACAGCGAGGGAGGGGAGGAGAGAGGCACAGCGAGGGAGGGGAGAGGAGAGAGGTACAGCGAGGGAGGGGAGGAGAGAGGTACAGCGAGGGAGGGGAGGAGAGAGTTACAGCGAGGGAGGGGAGGAGAGAGGTACAGCGAGGGAGGGGAGGAGAGAGGTACAGCGAGGGAGGGGAGGAGAGAGTTACAGCGTGGGAGGGGAGGAGAGAGGTACAGCGAGGGAGGGGAGGAGAGAGGTACAGCGAGGGAGGGGAGGAGAGAGGTACAGCGAGGGAGGGGAGGAGAGAGGTACAGCGAGGGAGGGGGGAGGAGAGAGGCACAGCGAGGGAGGGGGGAGGAGAGAGGCACAGCGAGGGAGGGGAGGAGAGAGGCACAGCGAGGGAGGGGAGGAGAGAGGCACAGCGAGGGAGGGGAGGAGAGAGGTACAGCGAGGGAGTGGAGGAGAGAGGTACAGCGAGGGAGGGGAGGAGAGAGGTACAGCGAGGGAGGGGAGGAGAGAGGTACAGTGAGGGAGTGGAGGAGAGAGGTACAGCGAGGGAGTGGAGGAGAGAGATACAGCGAGGGAGGTGGGGAGAGAGGTACAGCGAGGGAGGGGGGGAGAGAGAGGCACAGCGAGGGAGTGGGCGAGAGAGGCACAGCGAGGGAGGGGGGAGAGGCACAGCAAGGGAGGGGGGAGAGGCACAGCGATGGAGGGGAGGAGACAGGTACAGCGAGGGAGGGGGGAGAGGCACAGCAAGGGAGGGGGAGAGGCACAGAGAGGGAGGGGGGAGAGGTACAGCGAGGGAGGGGGGAGGAGAGAGGTACAGCGAGGAAGGGGAGGAGAGAGGTACAGCGAGGGAGGGGAGGAGAGAGGTACAGCGAGGGAGGGGAGGAGAGAGGCACAGCGAGGGAGGGGAGGAGGGAGGTACAGCGAGGGAGGGGAGGAGGGAGGTACAGCGAGGGAGGGGAGGAGAGAGGCACAGCGAGGGAGGGGGGAGGAGAGAGGTACAGCGAGGGAGGGGAGGAGAGAGGTACAGCGAGGTAGGGGAGGAGAGAGGTACAGCGAGGGGGGGGGAGAGAGGTACAGCAAGGGAGGGGAGAGGAGAGAGGTACAGCGAGGGAGGGGAGGAGAGAGGCACAGCGAGGGAGGGAGGGGGGGAGAGGCACAGCGAGGGAGGGGGGGAGAGAGAGGCACAGCGAGGGAGTGGAGGAGAGAGGTACAGCGAGGGAGGTGGGGAGAGAGGTACAGCGAGGGAGGGGGGGAGAGAGAGGTACAGCGAGGGAGGGGGGAGGAGAGAGGTACAGCGAGGGAGAGGAGAGGAGAGAGGTGCAGCGAGGGAGGGGGGAGGAGAGAGGTACAGCGAGGGAGGGGGGAGGAGAGAGGTAAAGCGAGGGAGGGGGGAGGAGAGAGGTAAAGCGAGGGAGGGGGAGGAGAGAGGTACAGCGAGGGAGTGGGGAGGAGAGAGGTACAGCGAGGGAGGGAGGAGAGAGGTACAGCGAGGGAGGGAGGAGGAGAGAGGCACAGCGAGGGAGGGGAGGAGAGAGGCACAGCGAGGGAGGGGAGGAGAGAGGCACAGCGAGGTAGGGGAGAGGAGAGAGGTACAGCGAGGGAGGGGAGGAGAGAGGTACAGCGAGGGAGGGGAGGAGAGAGTTACAGCGAGGGAGGGGAGGAGAGAGGTACAGCAAGGGAGGGGGAGGAGAGAGTTACAGCGTGGGAGGGGAGGAGAGAGGTACAGCGAGGGAGGGGAGGAGAGAGGTACAGCGTGGGAGGGGAGGAGAGAGGTACAGCGAGGGAGGGGAGGAGAGAGGTACAGCGAGGGAGGGGAGGAGAGAGGTACAGCGAGGAAGGGGAGGAGAGAGGTACAGCGAGGGAGGGGAGGAGAGAGGTACAGCGAGGGAGGGGGGAGGAGAGAGGTACAGCGAGGGAGGGGGGAGGAGAGAGGCACAGCGAGGGAGGGGAGGAGAGAGGCACAGCGAGGGAGGGGAGGAGAGAGGCACAGCGAGGGAGGGGAGGAGAGAGGCACAGCGAGGGAGGGGAGGAGAGAGGTACAGCGAGGGAGGGGGGAGGAGAGAGGTACAGCGAGGGAGGGGGGAGGAGAGAGGCACAGCGAGGGAGGGGAGGAGAGAGGCACAGCGAGGGAGGGGAGGAGAGAGGCACAGCGAGGGAGGGGAGGAGAGAGGCACAGCGAGGGAGGGGAGGAGAGAGGCACAGCGAGGGAGGGGAGAGGAGAGAGGTACAGCGAGGGAGGGGAGGAGAGAGGTACAGCAAGGGAGGGGAGGAGAGAGTTACAGCGTGGGAGGGGAGGAGAGAGGTACAGCGAGGGAGGGGAGGAGAGAGGTACAGCGAGGGAGGGGAGGAGAGAGGTACAGCGAGGGAGGGGAGGAGAGAGGTACAGCGAGGGAGTGGAGGAGAGAGGTACAGCGAGGGAGGTGGGGAGAGAGGTACAGCGAGGGAGGGGGGGGAGAGAGAGGCACAGCGAGGGAGTGGGCGAGAGAGGCACAGCGAGGGAGGGGAGAAGAGTGGTACAGCGATGGAGGGGAGGAGAGAGGTACAGCGAGGGAGGGGGGAGAGGCACAGCAAGGGAGGGGGGAGAGGCACAGCGATGGAGGGGAGGAGAGAGGTACAGCGAGGGAGGGGGGAGAGGCACAGCAAGGGAGGGGGAGAGGCACAGAGAGGGAGGGGGGAGAGGTACAGCGAGGGAGGGGGGAGGAGAGAGGTACAGCGAGGAAGGGGGGAGGAGAGAGGTACAGCGAGGGAGGGGAGGAGAGAGGTACAGCGAGGGAGGGGAGGAGAGAGGTACAGCGAGGGAGGGGGGGAGAGAGAGGTACAGCGAGGGAGGGGGGAGGAGAGAGGTACAGCGAGGGAGAGGAGAGGAGAGAGGTACAGCGAGGGAGGGGGGAGGAGAGAGGTACAGCGAGGGAGGGGGGAGGAGAGAGGTAAAGCGAGGGAGGGGGGAGGAGATAGGTACAGCGAGGGAGTGGGGAGGAGAGAGGTACAGCGAGGGAGGGAGGAGAGAGGTACAGCGAGGGAGGGAGGAGGAGAGAGGCACAGCGAGGGAGGGGAGGAGAGAGGCACAGCGAGGGAGGGGAGAGGAGAGAGGTACAGCGAGGGAGGGGAGGAGAGAGGTACAGCAAGGGAGGGGAGGAGAGAGTTACAGCGTGGGAGGGGAGGAGAGAGGTACAGCGAGGGAGGGGTTTAGAGAGTTACAGCGAGGGAGGGGAGGAGAGAGGTACAGCAAGGGAGGGGAGGAGAGAGTTACAGCGTGGGAGGGGAGGAGAGAGGTACAGCGAGGGAGGGGAGGAGAGAGGTACAGCGAGGGAGGGGAGGAGAGAGGTACAGCGAGGAAGGGGAGGAGAGAGGTACAGCGAGGGAGGGGAGGAGAGAGGTACAGCGAGGGAGGGGGGAGGAGAGAGGTACAGCGAGGGAGGGGGGAGGAGAGAGGCACAGCGAGGGAGGGGAGGAGAGAGGCACAGCGAGGGAGGGGAGGAGAGAGGCACAGCGAGGGAGGGGAGGAGAGAGGCACAGCGAGGGAGGGGAGAGGAGAGAGGTACAGCGAGGGAGGGGAGGAGAGAGGTACAGCAAGGGAGGGGAGGAGAGAGTTACAGCGTGGGATGGGAGGAGAGAGGTACAGCGAGGGAGGGGAGGAGAGAGGTACAGCGAAGGAGGGGAGGAGAGAGGTACAGCGAGGGAGGGGAGGAGAGAGGTACAGCGAGGGAGTGGAGGAGAGAGGTACAGCGAGGGAGGTGGGGAGAGAGGTACAGCGAGGGAGGGGGGAGAGAGAGGCACAGCGAGGGAGTGGGCGAGAGAGGCACAGCGAGGGAGGGGAGAAGAGTGGTACAGCGATGGAGGGGAGGAGAGAGGTACAGCGAGGGAGGGGGGAGAGGCACAGCAAGGGAGGGGGGAGAGGCACAGCGATGGAGGGGAGGAGAGAGGTACAGCGAGGGAGGGGGGAGAGGCACAGCGAGGGAGGGGGGAGGAGAGAGGTACAGCGAGAGTGGGGAGGAGAGAGGTACAGCGAGGGAGGGGAGGAGAGAGGTACAGCGAGGGAGGGGAGGAGAGAGGCACAGCGAGGGAGGGGGGAGAGGTACAGCGAGGGAGGGGGGAGAGGTACAGCGAGGGAGGGGGGAGAGGTACAGCGAGGGAGGGGTGGAGAGAGGCACAGGGAGGGGGGAGGAGAGAGGTACAGCGTGGGAGGGGAGGAGAGAGGTACAGCGAGGGAGGGGGGAGGAGAGAGGTACAGCGAGGGAGGGGAGGAGAGAGGTACAGCGAGGGAGGGGGAGAGGTACAGCGAGGGAGGGGAAGGAGATAGGCACAGCGAGGGAGGGGGGAGAGGTACAGGGAGGGAGGGGGGAGGAGAGAGGTACAGCGAGGGAGGGGAGGAGAGAGGTACAGCGAGGGAGGGGAGGAGAGGCACAGCGAGGGAGGGGAGGAGAGGCACAGCGAGGGAGGGGGGAGGTGAGAGGTACAGCGAGGGAGGGGAATAGAGAGGTACAGCGAGGGGGGGAGGAGATGTACAGCGAGGGAGGGGAGGAGAGAGGCACAGCGAGGGAGGGGGGAGGAGAGAGGCACAGCGAGGGAGGGGGGAGAGGTACAGGGAGGGGGGAGGAGAGAGGTACAGCGAGGGAGGGGGGAGGAGAGAGGTACAGCGAGGGAGGGGAGGAGAGAGGCACAGCGAGGGAGGGGGGGAGAGAGGTACAGCGAGGGAGGGGAGGAGAGAGGTACAGCGAGGGAGGGGAGGAGAATGGCACAGCGAGGGAGGGGAGGAGAGAGGCACAGCGAGGGAGGGGAAGAGAGAGGTACAGCGAGGGAGGGGAGGTGATGTACAGCGAGGGAGGGGAGGAGAGAGGCACAGAGAGGGGGGAGGAGAGAGGCACAGCGAGGGAGGGGAGGAGAGAGGTACAGCGAGGGAGGTGGGAGGAGAGAGGTACAGCGAGGGAGGGGGGAGGGGAGAGGTACAGCGAGGGAGGGGGGAGGAGAGAGGTACAGCGAGGGAGGGGAGGAGAGAGGCACAGCGAGGGAGGGGAGGAGAGAGGCACAGCGAGGGAGGGGAAGAGAGAGGTACAGCGAGGGAGGGGAGGTGATGTACAGCGAGGGAGGGGAGGAGAGAGGCACAGCGAGGGAGGGGAGGAGAGAGGTACAGCGAGGGAGGGGAGGAGAGAGGTACAGCGAGGGAGGGGAGGAGAGAGGCATAGCGAGGGAGGGGAGGAGAGAAGCACAGCGAGGGAGGGGTGGAGAGAGGCACAGGGAGGGTAGGAGATGTACAGCGAGGGATGGGGGAGGAGAGAGGTACAGCGAGTGTGGGGAGGAGAGAGGCACAGCGAGGGAGGGGTGGAGAGAGGCACAGCGAGGGAGGGGAGGAGAGAGGTACAGCGAGGGAGGGGGGAGGAGAGAGGTACAGCGAGGGAGGGGAGGAGAGAGGTACAGCGAGGGAGGGGAGGAGAGAGGTACAGGGAGGAAGGGGCGGAGAGAGGTACAGCGAGGGAGGCGAGGAGAGAGGTACAGCGAGGGAGGGGGGAGGAGAGAGGTACAGCGAGAGTGGGGAGGAGAGAGGTACAGCGAGGGAGGGGAGGAGAGAGGTACAGCGAGGGAGGGGAGGAGAGAGGCACAGCGAGGGAGGGGGGAGAGGTACAGCGAGGGAGGGGGGAGAGGTACAGCGAGGGAGGGGGGAGAGGTACAGCGAGGGAGGGGGGAGAGGTACAGCGAGGGAGGGGGGAGAGGTACAGCGAGGGAGGGGAGGAGAGAGGTACAGCGAGGGAGGGGGGAGGAGAGAGGTACAGCGAGGGAGGGGGGAGGAGAGAGGTACAGCGAGGGAGGGGGGAGGAGAGAGGTACAGCGAGGGAGGGGAGGAGAAAGGCGCCAGGGAGGTAGGGGGGAGAGGTACAGCGAGGGAGGGGTGGAGAGAGGCACAGCGAGGGAGGGGGGAGGAGAGAGGTACAGGGAGGGGGGAGGAGAGAGGTACTGCGAGGGAGGGGAGGAGAGAGGTACAGCGAGGGAGGGGAGGAGAGAGGTACAGCGAGGGAGGGGAGGAGAGAGGTACAGCGAGGGAGGGGAGGAGAGAGGTACAGCGAGGGAGGGGGGAGGAGAGAGGTACAGCGAGGGAGGGGGGAGGAGAGAGGTACAGCGAGGGAGGGGGGAGGAGAGAGGTACAGCGAGGGAGGGGGAGAGGTACAGCGAGGGAGGGGAAGGAGATAGGCACAGCGAGGGAGGGGGGAGAGGTACAGGGAGGGAGGGGGGAGGAGAGAGGCACAGCGAGGGAGGGGAGGAGAGAGAGGCACAGCGAGGGAGGGGAGGAGAGAGAGGCACAGCGAGGGAGGGGAGGAGAGAGAGGCACAGCGAGGGAGGGGAGGAGAGAGAGGCACAGCGAGGGAGGGGAGGAGAGAGAGGCACAGCGAGGGAGGGGAGGAGAGAGAGGCACAGCGAGGGAGGAGAGGAGAGAGAGGCACAGAGAGGGAGGGGAGAAGAGAGAGGCACAGCGAGGGAGGGGAGGAGAGAGGTACAGCGAGGGAGGGGGGAGGAGAGAGGTACAGCGAGCGAGGGAGGTGGGAGGAGAGAGGTACAGCGAGGGAGGGGAGGAGAGAGGTACAGCGAGGGAGGGGAGGAGAGAGGTACAGCGAGGGAGGGGAGGAGAGAGGTACAGCGAGGGAGTGGAAGAGAGAGGTACAGCGAGGGAGGGGAGGAGAGAGGTACAGCGAGGGAGGGGGGAGGGAGATGTACAGCGAGGGAGGGGGGGAGAGCGAGGGAGGGGGGAGGAGAGAGGCACAGCGAGGGAGTGGAAGAGAGAGGTACAGCGAGGGAGGGGAGGAGAGAGGTACAGCGAGGGAGGGGAGGAGAGAGGTACAGCGAGGGAGGGGAGGAGAGAGGTACAGCGAGGGAGGGGGGAGGGAGAGATACAGCGAGGGAGGGGGGAGAGCGAGGGAGGGGGGAGGAGAGAGGCGCAGCGAGGGAGGGGGGAGGAGAGAGGCGCAGCGAGGGAGGGGGGAGGAGAGAGGCGCAGCGAGGGAGGGGGGAGGAGAGAGGTGCAGCGAGGGAGGGGGGAGGAGAGGTACAGCGAGGGAGGGGAGGAGAGAGAGGCACAGCGAGGGAGGGGAGGAGAGAGAGGCACAGCGAGGGAGGGGAGGAGAGAGAGGCACAGCGAGGGAGGGGAGGAGAGAGAGGCACAGCGAGGGAGGGGAGGAGAGAGGCACAGCGAGGGAGGGGAGGAGAGAGAGGCACAGCGAGGGAGGGGAGGAGAGAGAGGCACAGCGAGGGAGGGGAGGAGAGAGAGGCACAGCGAGGGAGTGGAGGAGAGAGAGGTACAGCGAGGCACAGCGAGGGAGGAGAGTAGAGAGGTACAGCGAGGGAGGGGGGTGGAGAGAGGTACAGCGAGGGTGGAGAGGAGAGAGAGGTACAGCAAGGGTGGGGAGGAGAGAGAGGTTCAGCGAGGGAGGGGAGGAGAGAGAGGCACAGCGAGGGAGTGGAGGAGAGAGCTACAGCAAGGGAGGGGAGGAGAGTGAGGCACAGCGAGGGAGGGGAGGAGAGAAAGGCACAGCGAGGGAGTGGAGGAGAGAGAGGTACTGCGAGGAACAACGAGGGAGGGGAGGAGAGAGGCACAGGGAGGGAGGGGAGGAGAGAGAGGCACAGCGAGGGAGTGGAGGAGAGAGAGGTACAGCGAGGCACAACGAGGGAGGAGAGGAGAGAGGTACAGCGAGGGAGGGGAGGAGAGAGGTATAGTGAGGGAGGGGGGAGGAGAGAGGTACAGCGAGGGAGGGGGAGAGGTACAGCGAGGGAGGGGAAGGAGATAGGCAGAGCGAGGGAGGGGGGAGAGGTACAGGGAGGGAGGGGGGAGGAGAGAGGTACAGCGAGGTAGGGGAGGAGAGAGGTACAGCGAGGGAGGGGAGGAGAGGCACAGCGAGGGAGGGGGGAGGGGAGAGGTACAGCGAGGGAGGGGAATAGAGAGGTACAGCGAGGGGGGGAGGAGATGTACAGCGAGGGAGGGGAGGAGAGAGGCACAGCGAGGGAGGGGGGAGGAGAGAGGCACAGCGAGGGAGGGGGGAGAGGTACAGGGAGGGGGGAGGAGAGAGGTACAGCGAGGGAGGGGGGAGGAGAGAGGTACAGCGAGGGAGGGGAGGAGAGAGGTACAGCGAGGGAGGGGAGGAGAATGGCACAGCGAGGGAGGGGAGGAGAGAGGCACAGCGAGGGAGGGGAAGAGAGAGGTACAGCGAGGGAGGGGAGGTGATGTACAGCGAGGGAGGGGAGGAGAGAGGCACAGAGAGGGGGGAGGAGAGAGGCACAGCGAGGGAGGGGAGGAGAGAGGTACAGCGAGGGAGGTGGGAGGAGAGAGGTACAGCGAGGGAGGGGGGAGGGGAGAGGTACAGCGAGGGAGGGGGGAGGAGAGAGGTACAGCGAGGGAGGGGAGGAGAGAGGTACAGCGAGGGAGGGGAGGAGAGAGGCACAGCGAGGGAGGGGAGGAGAGAGGCACAGCGAGGGAGGGGAAGAGAGAGGTACAGCGAGGGAGGGGAGGAGAGAGGTACAGCGAGGGAGGGGAGGAGAGAGGTACAGCGAGGGAGGGGAGGAGAGAGGTACAGCGAGGGAGGGGAGGAGAGAGGCATAGCGAGGGAGGGGAGGAGAGAAGCACAGCGAGGGAGGGGTGGAGAGAGGCACAGGGAGGGGAGGAGATGTACAGCGAGGGATGGGGGAGGAGAGAGGTACAGCGAGGGTGGGGAGGAGAGAGGCACAGCGAGGGAGGGGTGGAGAGAGGCACAGCGAGGGAGGGGAGGAGAGAGGTACAGCGAGGGAGGGGGGAGGAGAGAGGTACAGCGAGGGAGGGGAGGAGAGAGGTACAGCGAGGGAGGGGAGGAGAGAGGTACAGCGAAGGAGGGGAGGAGAGAGGTACAGGGAGGAAGGGGCGGAGAGAGGTACAGCGAGGGAGGCGAGGAGAGAGGTACAGCGAGGGAGGGGGGAGGAGAGAGGTACAGCGAGAGTGGGGAGGAGAGAGGTACAGCGAGGGTGGGGAGGAGAGAGGTACAGCGAGGGAGGGGAGGAGAGAGGTACAGCGAGGGAGGGGAGGAGAGAGGCACAGCGAGGGAGGGGGGAGAGGTACAGCGAGGGAGGGGGGAGAGGTACAGCGAGGGAGGGGGGAGGAGAGAGGTACAGCGAGGGAGGGGGGAGAGGTACAGCGAGGGACTGGGGAGGAGAGAGGCACAGCGAGGGAGGGGGAAGAGGTACAGGGAGGGAGGGGGGTGGAGAGAGGTACAGCGAGGGAGGGGAGGAGAGAGGTACAGCGAGGGAGGGGGGAGGAGAGAGGTACAGCGAGGGAGGGGAGGAGAGAGGTACAGCGAGGGAGGGGGGAGGAGAGAGGTACAGCGAGGGAGGGGAGGAGAGAGGCACAGCGAGGGAGGGGGGAGGAGAGAGGTACAGCGAGGGAGGGGAGGAGAGAGGCACAGCGAGGGAGGGGGGAGGAGAGAGGTACAGCGAGGGAGGGGAGGAGAGAGTTACAGCGAGGAAGGGGAGGAGAGAGGTACAGCGAGGGAGGGGGGAGGAGAGAGGTACAGCGAGGGAGGGGAGGAGAGAGTTACAGCGAGGAAGGGGAGGAGAGAGGTACAGCGAGGGAGGGGGGAGGAGAGAGGCACAGCGAGGGAGGGGAGGAGAGAGGCACAGTGAAGGAGGGGAGGAGAGAGGCATAGCGAGGGAGGGGAGGAGAGAGAGGCACAGCGAGGGAGGGGGGAGAGAGTGGTACAGTGAGGGAGGGGGGAGAGAGGTACAGCGAGGGAGGGAGAGGAAAAAATTATTATGAATGTAGATATGTAAATATTTTAAATTGTATAAACGACTTTATATTCCCTATGCTAATTATTCTGCTCCATAGGAATTGTTCCTAATATTGCAATATACTAAGATAAATCACTTGATTTTTCAGTGTCCTCGTGTGGTAACGGAGGAAGGGAGCAGCGCTGATTGAGGAGACCCTAGGGAGTGATTCATGGTATGTTTATCAATGTAACTTGCACATCCTCATAACCTTTTATATAACACAGAACAAATGCAAAGAAAGCTGCAACATGGCCAGTGTGGGGGTCAGACCCACGACCTTGGCATTATTATCACCACAACTGAGCTATCCAGCAAGTAATTGTACGTAGCACACGAGAGGCAGCGCAGGTACTGCTGGAATAGTATTTTACTCATCACTTAGTGTATATTTACAGACAAAATGGAACAGATAACGTTTCAGTGCAGCAGCCCTTTTATATACACACATACAGTACGCACAGCCATGCGGACAGACAAAAAGGAACAGATAATGTTTCAGGGCAGCAGCCCTTTTATATACACACATACAGTACGCACAGCCATGCGGACAGACAAAAAGGAACAGATAATGTTTCAGGGCAGCAGCCCTTTTATATACACACATACAGTACGCACAGCCATGCGGACAGACAAAAAGGAACAAATAACGTTTCAGGGCAGCAGCCCTTTTATATACACACATACAGTACGCACAGCCATGCGGACAGACAAAAAGGAACAGATAACGTTTCAGGCCAGCAGCCCTTTTATATACACACATACAGTACGCACAGCCATGCGGACAGACAAAAAGGAACAAAAAACGTTTCAGGGCAGCAGCCCTTTTATATACACACATACAGTACGCACAGCCATGCGGACAGACAAAAAGGAACAGATAATGTTTCAGGGCAGCAGCCCTTTTATATACACACATACAGTAAGCACAGCCATGCGGACAGACAAAAAGGAACAGATAACGTTTCAGGGCAGCAGCCCTTTTATATACACACATACAGTACGCACAGCCATGCGGACAGACAAAAAGGAACAGATAACGTTTCAGGGCAGCAGCCCTTTTATATACACACATACAGTACGCACAGCCATGCGGACAGACAAAAAGGAACAAATAACGTTTCAGGGCAGCAGCCCTTTTATATACACACATACAGTACGCACAGCCATGCGGACAGACAAAAAGGAACAGATAATGTTTCAGGGCAGCAGCCCTTTTATATACACACATACAGTACGCACAGCCATGCGGACAGACAAAAAGGAACAGATAATGTTTCAGGGCAGCAGCCCTTTTATATACACACATACAGTACGCACAGCCATGCGGACAGACAAAAAGGAACAGATAACGTTTCAGGCCAGCAGCCCTTTTATATACACACATACAGTACGCACAGCCATGCGGACAGACAAAAAGGAACAGATAATGTTTCAGGGCAGCAGCCCTTTTATATACACACATACAGTACGCACAGCCATGCGGACAGACAAAAAGGAACAAATAACGTTTCAGGGCAGCAGCCCTTTTATATACACACATACAGTACGCACAGCCATGCGGACAGACAAAAAGGAACAGATAACGTTTCAGGGCAGCAGCCCTTTTATATACACACATACAGTACGCACAGCCATGCGGACAGACAAAATGGAACAGATAATGTTTCAGGGCAGCAGCCCTTTTATATACACACATACAGTACGCACAGCCATGCGGACAGACAAAAAGGAACAGATAATGTTTCAGGGCAGCAGCCCTTTTATATACACACATACAGTACGCACAGCCATGCGGACAGACAAAAAGGAACAAATAACGTTTCAGGGCAGCAGCCCTTTTATATACACACATACAGTACGCACAGCCATGCGGACAGACAAAAAGGAACAAATAACGTTTCAGGGCAGCAGCCCTTTTATATACACACATACAGTACGCACAGCCATGCGGACAGACAAAAAGGAACAGATAACGTTTCAGGGCAGCAGCCCTTTTATATACACACATACAGTACGCACAGCCATGCGGACAGACAAAAAGGAACAAATAACGTTTCAGGGCAGCAGCCCTTTCCTCAGATCCCCCTCAGTGTGCACAAGGAGAATAGACATTTATATAACAATGACATTCACCTCCACCCACTAAGCGCCAAAACGCCATTAAATCCGACTGATATTTCAATAATTACTTTGTGGGGTGTGCTACTAACTTATTAGTGAAACGCAACCCAAACCACAGACATGAACCTCATTGTATTGAATGTCTTTATTTATGTAGCGCCATTAAATGTACATAGCTCTTCACAGTAGTAATTTGCGACAATCGTATAAATAACAAATAATATAAATAACAGGTCATGGGAATAAGTGCTTCGGACATAAAAGTAACATTAAGGAAGAGGAGTCCCTACTCCGAGGAGCTTACAATTTTATTGGTGGGTAGGAAGAACGTACAGAGACAGTGGGAGGGCGTTCTGATAAGTGCATCTGCACAAGGGGCCAAGCTTTATGCGTATAGCCACGGTGCTACTCATATGCTTCTTTAAGAAAGTGGGTCTTAAAGGTGGTTGGAGAGGGTGCTAGTCGGATATTGAGGGGAAGGGCATTCCAGAGGTGCGGGGCAGTAAGTGAGAAAGGTTTAAGGCAGGAGAGGGCTTTAGATACAAAGGGGATTGAAAGAAGACATCCTTGAGCAGGACGCAAGAGTCGGGATGGTGCATAGCGAGAAATTAGTGCTGAGATGTAAGGAGGGGCAGAAGAGTGTAAAGCTTTAAAAGTGAGGAGGAGAATTGAGTGCGAGATGCGGGATATATTTGGGAAGCCAGGAGTGAGATTTCAGCAGGGGAGACGCTGAGGCAGATTTAGGAAAGAGTAGAGTGATTCTGGCAGCACCGTTTAGGATAGATTGTAGGGGAGACAGGTGGGAGGCAGGAAGGTCGGACAGCAGGAGGTTACAGTAATCTAGACGGGACAGAATGAGGTACACTAGATGTGTATACCAAACCAGCGCTTAGATCAGATATAGTTCTAATAGAACACACCCCGTGATAGGTGTAAGTGATAATAAATTAGTGACAAATAAATGGAACGATAATACTTCGCTGCTCAAACCCATAAAGGATTGGATTTCCTCAATCCCACACAAGTCGTAGTCCAGAAGTATTGGGGAGTGCAGATCTATGCAAAATAAAACACATACAAAATATAGTGCAATATGTTAACACAATAATAATAGTGTGAGTGTTCGGTTCTGTGCAGTGGGTACTCCCAGATTCCCAAATCTTTAAAAGCGTGTCCCAATAAATATTGGTGTGATGCTGTCTGTGTGTATTCTCTCTCTGAATGCGATGCGCCTCTGGAGTCAGGTTACCTGACTCCATTTCCTCTCTGAATGAGAAGAGTGTGCTGCTAGTTCTTGGGGATTTCAACTTCAATTGGCTTGACCCTAAAAACCACAAAATCCACACACAAGTTACATAGTTACATAGTAGATGAGGTTGAAAAAAGACGTACGGCCATCAAGTTCAACCTATGCTAAATTTAGGCAACAGATACTTTATCCTATATCTATACTTACTTATTGATCTAGAGGAAGGCAAACAAAAAACCCCATTAAGAGGAAAAAATAATTTCTTCCTGACTCCAAGAATTGGTAATCGGATTAATCCCTTGATCAACATCCTTCCCATGTATACTTATTTGGTATATCCCTGTATACCTTTCCCATCTAAAAAGATGTCCAACCTTTTTTTGAACAAATCTATTGTATCTGCCATCACAGTCTCCATGGGTAATGAATTCCACATTTTAACTGCCCTTACTGTAAAGAACCCTTTCCTTTGTTGCTGGTGAAATTTCCTTTCCTCCAACCTTAAGGGATGGCCCTGAGTCCTTTGTACTGCCCGTGGGATGAATAGTTCTTTTAAAAGCTCCTTGTATTGTCCCTGAATATATTTGTATATAGTAATCATATCCCCTCTTAGACGCCTCTTTTCTAATGTACAGTAAATAAATCTAATTTAGCTAGCCTCTCCTCATAAGTTAGAATGTCCATCCCCTTTATTAATTTGGTGGCTCTTCTCTGCACTCTCTAGTTCCATAATGTCTTTTCTTAGGATTGGTGCCCAAAATTGTACTCCATATTCAAGGTGTGGTCTTACTAATGCTTTGTAAAGGGCCATAATTATGTTTACTTCCCTTCTATCCATTGCCCGTTTGATGCAAGATAAGATCTTGTTTGCCTTTGCAGCTACTGCATGACATTGGGCACTATTGCTAAGCCTGCTGTCTACAAGCACTCCTAAATCCTTCTCCATCAAGGATTCCCCCAATATATCTCCATTTAATTTGTAAGTCGCCTTTTTATTCTTGCATCCCAAATGCATAACCTTACATTTATCTGTATTAAACCTCATCTGCCATTTACCTGCCCACGTTTCCAGTCTCTCCAAGTCCTTCTGAAGAGAAATTACATCCTGCTCTGATTCTATTACCTTACACAATTTAGTATCATCAGCAAAGATGGAGACTTTGCTCTCGATCCCAACCTCAAGGTCATTAATAAACAAGTTAAAAAGCAGGGGTCCCAGTACCGATCCTTGAGGTACTCCACTCACGACTTTAGCCCAACCTGAAAAAGTTCCATTTATGACAATAGGTTTTAGATCCGGTTTAACATATAAACATACTCGTCATACGGTCATGAAGGGGTTAACCCCTCCCGCAAGCCCTAAACAACCACTGTTGGGGCTAATACCCCCTTCACCCACCCCCGCTACCCACAATAAAAAAAACTCACACAGCAGGCGCCCAAAAAATAAATATAAATAAATGAATATAAAAAAATACATTTGAAATACATTTTTATTCATAGTGTACATGTGCAGGGGGTCTCCGGAGCTGAACCGCATTGGTTTCAGGTCCGGGGACCCCCTGCTTCCCGAGATACAGTCCCCTTTATGAGGTGCCGGTATCCCTCTGCGTTTAAAGGTCCCGATCACGTGACTGCGGCCTGTAAACCAAGCAGAGGGATACCGGCACCCCCTAAAGGGGCCTGTATCTCGGGGAGCAGGGGGTCCCCGGACCTAAAACCAAAACGTTTCTGCTCCGGAGACCCTCTGCACATCTACAGTATAAATAAAACACACACATCAATAAAGAATCGTTCTTTACCTTTGTGGCTATGTGCTATGGTAATGAAGCAGCATTTCTGTATTTTTAATAATATTGCACAGTGAGCAGGGGGTTCCCTAAGCCAGAAATCAAAACTCAGGGGACCCCCTGCTCCTGCACAATATTATTAAAAATACAGAAATGCTGCTTCATTACCATAGCTGATAGCCGCTAAGGCAATGAAGGGTTAAGGCAGAATAAACAATAAATACATTAAATACATATTTTTAATGTGTGTGTTAAACCTCCCTGCCTTCACTGTAATCTATGTAAAACCCCCTCCCCCTATTGTGTCTGCTAAACTTCCCTGCTTTGACTAATCTGTGTAAGCCCCCCTCCCCCTATTGTGACGGTTAAATCTCCCTGGCCTGTGTTTCTGTGAGTGCAGTGTACTGGGAGGGGGAGGGGGATCCCGTGTAAATAACCACACCCACACAGAGGGATGGAGTTCCCACGCTCTGATTGGCTACCGTACCATGTGTGGACGACCATGTGTCTTTTAATGACGTCATCTTAAAGGCAATTGAAGCAAAGCCATTCTGATTGGCTGTGCTTTCATTGCCTTTAAGTGACGTCATAATTTTTATTTTTGTCGGCCAAAACACATGGTTTTCACGGCCCAATCAGGACCGTGGGAACCATGACGAAAA
Organism: Ascaphus truei; assembly: GCF_040206685.1. Taxonomy (NCBI): domain Eukaryota; kingdom Metazoa; phylum Chordata; class Amphibia; order Anura; family Ascaphidae; genus Ascaphus; species Ascaphus truei. Next base: position 4,173,917 of record NC_134494.1, read on the forward strand.
TGTGCCATCATAGGCCTTTAAAAGCCTATGTCGTCTCATTTTGAAGCCAGACGCCGCGGAGGAGAAGAAAGAAGACAAGGGCGTGGCCGAGGACGGGAAGAAGACCCCACCCGGAAGAAGATAGAAGAATACAGATGAAGATGGATTACAAATAGAAGACCCGTGGATTGATTTGGATTTTTAGTTTAATGTTTATTTTTTTATGGTTTATTATTTTATGGGTTCCTGTGCCTTGTGGGTTGGTTCGTGAGTAAGCTGCGCAACGGGAGTCGGTGGGGCCAAGTAATGGTAAGTGAACTAAAGAAATGTATTTTATTTAACTTGTTAATTTTTTTAAAAGGTTTTTTAACATGTGTATTTTTTTTTTTGTGGTATATCATTTCTTGCCACTGTATGTATATATGTCTAGAGAGAGTGCAGAATAAATGAGTTCTTCAGTATTAGGTGATACCTTTTTTATTGGACTAACAATTTATCACCTAATACTGAAGAACTCATTTATTCTGCACTATCGCAACTGGACTAACACGGCTACTGTCTAGAGAGATATATACATACAGGGTAAGAAATGATGTTGTTTTAAAAGCTTGATTTGATGTGTTTTAAATTAATTTGTCTATGCTGCTATGCTTTATTGTGAGTTTAAAGTATTTTAAAATTAGATAGATGTAATCCTTGGTATTGTATTGTGTGTTTGAGGGAGGTCAGGGATAGCCTTGGTTTTAAAGTTTGTATTCTGGTTGGTACTTATATTTTTTCACATGCTAAATTGTTCTGCTGCTCCAGGCGTGAATTAGTTAATTGTTTCATTGTTCGGGATGGACTGTCAATTGTTTAGGGATGTAAATAATGATTGCTAATTGATTTTTGTTTACTTGATTGGTTAAAATAGTTAACTTGTTTGGAAGTGTTTGTATTTTGCTTGCAATGATATTGCTAACATTCATTTGCAGAATGTATATGGTGCATAGATTTTATGCATCATTTATACAATGTAAATGCAATCTATTGATTGGAATGTGAGGTGTTTCATTGGCATTTGATGATTTAGATTGTGAGATCAGTTAGGATTATTAAAGGAAATTGATTTTATTGTAGTGTGTCTGTATGGAGAAGTGTTATTTGTAGGAGAGTACGGTTTTGATAACCCTTCTACATTTATTTGTATATTGGTTCATCGTGTGTGTGTGTGTGTGTATATATATATATATATATATATATATATAAAAGTATACATTACCGCATAGCAGCAAAAAGGGAGACAGCACTCAGGTGAATGAAAATAAATGTATTAAATACAGCACATAACTCCAACGTTTCGATCCCACAGGGGGATCTTCCTCAGGGTGGTGCAACAGACACAGGACAGTGAATGACTTATATACCCCAACACCCAAGTGACATAAACATCTCCACATCATCAGAAAGCATCATCATCGGGCGACAAAACAGCTGTGCATAATACAATTTAATTAGATCATGCTCCAACTCCATGTCTGTACTCCTATTGGGGAATCCAAGTCACATGATCAAACCCAAGCTGTCAGTGTCATTGCATGTAAACAAACTGATGCTGCATCAGCAGGCCCGGTTTTCAAGGCAACAACATGTGTGCTCAACTCTTTAAAGGCAGCAGACACCGGTGGTTGTCATGTGTACTGCACGTGTATAGATACACCACTGCAAATGTGTATGTGCTGTAGCAGTGATGAATTTACTTCTAAACAGCACCTAAGAATAACAGATACTGGCATGCGTATATCAGTAGAATCCTATGACAGATAGAACCCGCTGTAATCCCAGTCGGGTAACCCATAATAAACCTGTCGGCGTCACATGCTGCATGGATATACATAGGTTGCTAGTTAACCCCTAGTATACCAGTACTGCTAAAGACACAAAGTGCGATCAAATAAAGGAACATACTGTCTGTAGAACTACATAAATATACAATATACGGACCTGCAAAAATGTGGAATAAAGAACACCCAATACACAGTGAGGGTAAAGTGAAGAGAACCGGGAGGGGAAAATAAAATCAATGGAAGAAGCTGAACGACAAGAATATACAAGCTGTAGTAAAATATACTGTATAATAAATGCCTTTTACATAATCATTTTGAACTACGCTGATCCATGTATACTGTACATACAGTTGATGTTGAACAGTAATAATTACAAAAAATTACAAAAAATTACAAAAAACAACCCAAGTTCATGTCCTCATTCAGGCCTTTGGGGGCCATAGAATCCAGTCTGTGAATCATCCTCGCCTCAAGCTGGAGCAAAAGCCTGTGTCTATTTCCTCCCCTGGTTGGAGTATGGGCTTGTACAACGGGCATACAACGAAAGGTGGCTAAGCTGTGCTGTTTAAGCTTAAAGTGCCTTGCCACTGGTAACAGCTTAAGATCATCAGAATTGGTGGGGTCAGCAAGGGCCTTGCGTATTGTGGAACGATACATTGCTATTCGTTCCTTAAGCATACGCGATGTCTTGCCCACGTAAAGAAGCCCACAGGGGCATTTGATAATGTAGACTACAAATTTTGAGTCACAATTGAGAAAATCCACAATTTTAATTGGATAACCTTTATGCGGATGCATAAAAATGTTGCCCAGCATTAAATACTGGCAATTTACACAACCTCTACACTTGTGCACCCCCGGAGCTTTTGTTAGCCAGGTCGTTTTCGCTGCATATTTATCCACTGGGTCCGCCTTTATGAGGTAATCCCCCACATTCCGACCCCGCCGATAGCAAAAGAGGGGTGGGGACTCAAAATGTTTTCCGATACGTTTATCATTCGCCAAAATGTGCCAGTTTTGCTTTATACTGCGTTGTATCTGGCTTGAGGCAGTACTATATGTTGTTACTATGTGAAACCGATCATTTTCAATGGTTGTCACCGTAGGTTTCAGTAGATCACCCCTTGTTGGTAAACGTGCTTTGGCTAATGCTTGATCAATTTCTGTCCGATCGTAGCCCCTCTCTCTGAAGCGATCTGCCATTTTCTGTAAAGCTGCTTCAACATGCGTAGGATCGCTTGTAATTCTCCGTACCCGGAGCATTTGTGAAAAGGGGAGTCCCCTCTTTAGAGGGGGAGGGTGATGACTCTGAGCGTCTAAGAGAGTATTCTTATCTGTGTCCTTTGTATGTATTCTAGTACATAATACATTATTTTCCTTGTATACCACGGTATCCAGGAACACTATATTAGTGGCACTGTACTGGTACGTGAAGCGTATGTTTGATGGTATGAGATTCACATAATGAATAAATTCCAACAGATCATGTTCGCCCCCACCCCACAGGAGGAACACATCATCGATGAATCTAGCATAATATAAAATAGACTCAGCGTGTGGAGAATCATGTAGAAGGTGTGTCTGCTCATATGTGTCCATATAGATATTCGCATAAGATGGGGCCATATTAGACCCCATAGCAGTTCCCATGAGTTGGAGATAGTACGTCCGTTCGAATCTGAAGTAATTCTTATGTAATATAAGATCTATGAGAGTCATAAGGAACTCTGATGGAGGACCATCTCCTCGGCCGGTACTGTGTAGATGGCTCCTGACAGCTTCCATCCCCTCCTGGTGGGGGATGTTAGTGTACAAGCTTGACACGTCAAGTGTCACAAGCAGGACATCTGTTAAATCCAATGTTAGTGCTGACAGTTTAGTTATGAAGTCCGTAGTATCTTTAATATATGATGACATCTGTAGGACCATAGGCTGTAGGTGAAAATCAACAAACTGTGACAGTGGGTGGCATAGTGATGACCGCGCCGAGATTATTGGTCTACCCGGCGGTGCTATGAGAGATTTATGTACCTTAGGCAAGGTGTAGAGTACAGGCATAATCGGAAAGTCAGTGGTCAAGAATTTAGCCAAATCCTCTGAGATCCAGCCATTATTTAGTCCCATTGTGATAATTGAATCCACCTCACGCTTATATACCGCTGTAGGATCTGCGGTTAGCTTTTTATAATGGTCCTGGTGGTATATATATATATATATGTATGTATATAGTTGCATGATGAAGCCACTGTACAAATTCATGGGTGAAGGTGGGTATCTGGCCAGTGTGACTTAACCCCTTAATCACCTTTGCGGTTATTATCTGATAAGGTGTTTAAGGGGTTAATTGATATCTGAATGTACTTGCAATGTATTGGCTTTGTTTTGGCTATGTATTTTGTGGGCAAGACAAGGATGTTGCTGGCGACGGACACTTCGTATTGATGAGGTCAGTAGTACTTTATTTATTTTAATATGCTAGTTACTGTTTTTAATAATGGGCAATTAATCTATTATCCATATCTGGATAATAGTTATTTTGCACATTATTGTACTGTAGGTGTTGGGGATGGGGGGGATGTGTATGTATTGAATGTATAGGCCAGGTTTATTTTTTTTACATTCAGGGTTTGTTCCGTGGTTCTGCGTGGGACCTCTGGAGACCACCTGCGGATCGCCTCGGGTATCCCACGGGTATCAGGCTGGTGGTTCCACGGATGACACATGCGGGGATGAAGCGGTGGCCTCACATCTGTGGGGGCACCGCGACCCGTAGGTGCGGGGATGATGTGTGGTCCCACTTCTGTGGGGGCACCGCGGACCCGTAGTGAGCACTCGTGAGTTCCCCAGACCCCCGTGGGAACCACCCGAGGCCCCGCAGACACCTGTGGGTCTGAACCGGGGCTCCCAGACATCCGCGGGCCTACCGTGGGGACCCAATTGTGGCCCACGGTGACCCAAGGAGACCACCTGGGGGCCATGGTGCTGGCGGGACCCACCAGCAGGCCTCCAGAACCTGTTTAAAAAGGGCTGCTGGTACCCTGTAGGTCTGTCCAGGTGCCCCGCCAGCCCATCGGGGACTCGCGTGGGGCTGCGTTATGAACCCTGTATGTAAAAGAATAAATCATGTATTTATGGGGGGGGGGGCACAGGGGGTGGGTAATGTATTTAATAAATAGAATGATGTTTATTGTGGGTCACTGTATTGTTTTTATTGTGGGTACTGGGGGTGGGGGGGGGGTGTTTCCCCAACGGTATGTGGGTAGGCCTCCCTTGTGGGTACTGGGTGAGGGTGGTTAGGCCTCACGGAGGATGGGTTAGTGTGGGAGGGTATGTAGGCATCCCGAGTGGTGGGTGAGGGTGGGTTAACCCCTTAATGACTGTAGCAGTTAATAACCGCTATGGTAATTAAGGGGTTAGGGGACATTACTTTGTATGTTTTAATTTTTGTCTCTGTTTTGCAGCAGTGGAGGGGCCATGTGCAGGTGGGTAGTGGGTAGTGGGTGTGGGTGTGGTTATTTACACGGGATCCCCCTCCCCCTCCCCACATTTACATACAGTACACTGCACTCACAGAAACACAGGCCAGGGAGATTTAACCGTCACAATAGGGGGAGGGGGGCTTACACAGATTAGTCAAAGCAGGGAAGTTTAGCAGACACAATAGGGGGAGGGGTTTTTATATAAATTACAGTGAAGGCAGGGAGGTTTAACACACACAATAGGGGGAGGGTTTTTTACATAGATTACAGTGAAGGCAGGGAAGTTTAACACACATTAAAAATATGTATTTAATGTATTTATTGTTTATTCTGCCTTAACCCTTCATTGCCTTAGCGGCTATCAGCTATGGTAATGAAGCAGCATTTCTGTATTTTAATAATATTGTGCAGGAGCAGGGGGTCCCCTGAGCATTAATTTCTGGCTCAGGGAACCCCCTGCTCACTGTACAATATTATTAAAATACAGAAATGCTGCTTCGTTACCATAGCACATAGCCGCTAAGGTAAAGAACGAGTGTTTATTTATATATGTGTTTTATTTATACTGTACATGTGCAGAGGGCCTCCGGAGCAGAAACGTTTTGGTTTTAGGTCCGGGGACCCCCTGCTCCCCGAGATACAGGCCCCTTTAGGGGTGCCAGTATCCCTCTGCTTGGTTTACAGGCCGCGGTCACGTGATCGGGACTTTTAAATGCAGAGGGATACCGGCACCTCATAAAGGGGGCTGTATCTCGGGAAGCAGGGGGTCCCTGGACCTGAAACCAACGCGGTTCAGCTCCGGAGACCCCCTGCACATGTACACTATGAATAAAAATGTATTTTAAATAATTTTTAATGTGCCGATGTTTGCGCAGAGAGAGCAGCGGATCTCTCTCTGCTGCAAACACATCTCGCCCCCGCCGGCCCATAGTATCATTGATGTGCATATGCAGTACTGTATGTGTACAGTACTGTTTGTTAGGGGTTATAGGGGACGGCTTCAAAGACAACAGCTCGCAAACGCCCCCATGTGTTTTTACACGGCATTGCAGTATTGCAGCCAGCGGGAATAAAATGCTTAAATCACAGCCGGGAAAATAACGCAATACACTCCGGGCGAAAACGATACAAAACCGAACATCACCGGGATATTCTGAAATTTGCGGAACTAGCCGAGTTAGAATAAAGTGTGTTGCCTCTGTATAACAAGACAAATTTCCCTAGCCAATACCAATCTGGCATTCGCCCCAATACCCTGCTAAAAGTTTGCAATGAAATCCAGTGTAGAATGGAACAGGGACAACTCACTGGTGCAATATTCCTAGATTTTGCAAAGGCTTTTGATACTGTTGATCATGCTATCTTGTTTAAACTCGTGCTATGGAATAGGGAAGCATGCTTTAAACTGGTTTCATTCCTACCTATCAGGTAGATACCAACATGTGTTTCTCAGGTTCTAACTTGAACCCCATGGATATCACCTGTGGTGTCCTGCAAGCCTGTTCTGGGGCCCCTACTCTTCTCAGTATTCATCAATGATCTTCCTACAGCTTGTAAGTGAACTTCAATACACATGTATGCAGATGACACAATCTTATATACACACAGCCATAGCCTCTCCGACCTTGAACACATACTTCAATCTGACTTTTTGAGACTTGAAAATTTCCCAAAACAAACTGTTTTTTTTTTTTTTTTAACTTGTCATTTTTATTGGTTTTACAAGTCAGTTACAGTTATAATACAGTACCGGAACAAAAATGGTGTCATGCATTTTCAGGAATAAAACTGTACGACGACTGTGATACATTTCTTTTCAATAACATTTTAACTGTAGGCTTAGAGAAATAATAAATAACTTAAAAGACAAGAAAGGGGAGGTAAGGGTGGGGGAGGGGAGGGGGGGGATCAGGGGAGGGGGGACGCCAGATTGCCGCAGATCTCACCCGGATTGACGTATGTGTACAGGGTTCACTAGTTACTTAGGTGGTCATTTACTCTCTACCAGATCCTGTGGGTGGAGCTCCTTGGTAGGTCCTTCTGGAGTCCCTAATTAATACCGCATTATAGGAGAACGGACCTTATCAATATTAAAGCAAAATTGTGGCTCTTACTACCCCCGGGATTTCTGTCTGCGCCAACCAAGGTGACCAAACTTTTAGAAAATTATCGCCAGAGTCGTTAACTAAACTCGTTAACTTCTCCATCTGGCAGATGAACCAAATTTTGTTTCGAATCTTGGGAATTAAAGGGATTTCTCGTTGTTTCCATATAGCTGCGATCGCACTCCTCGTTGCAATTGCAAAGTGAGCAATAAGTTTCAGGTCTGATTTTGAGAGACCTCCAAGGGCTCTGCCCAATAAGAAGAGCCCCGGGTCAAAAGGAATTTTGAGGCCCAAAATCCTCTCAAGCCAATCTCTGATTGAGTACCATAGTGGAACGATTCGAGGGCAAGACCACAGCATATGGAACAGATCCGCCGGTTCCCCACACTGTCGCGGGCACAGTGGGGAGATTCCTTTGGAAAATTTAGATCATTTGAGTGGGGTCAGATACCACCTCATCAGGACTTTATATGCGTTCTCCTTTAATGTTGTACAAATTGCGCTTTTGGCAGCTGATGTTGCAATCTGTGTCCATGAGTCTGCATCTATAGTCTCACCAAGATCTACTTCCCATTTCAACATGTATCCTAATTTATTTATGACCTTAGGTGCTGAACCGACCACTTCTCTATACATCTGCGATGTGAGTCCTTTAGTTGGTGTCTCTCTAAGACAGAGCTGTTCGAATATTGTCAATGGGGGGTGTGGGCTAGTTTTGTTATAAAATGCTCTGATCTGGAGGTATCTAAAGAATTCGGAGTGCGGGATTTTTGTCTCTAGTCTAATTTGATCAAAAGTTCTAATTTTGCTGTCGCTTCCCTCCAGATCTTTAAGTCTTAAGATATGATTATGTTTCCAAGTTATAAAGTTTGCACCCTCAAGGCCTGGAGCAAAGTGTGGGTTCCCCCAAAGGGGTGTCATCAGTGTATTTTTGGTGGTGAGGCCACATTTGATTTTTACCCCTTCCCAAACTGCTAGTGAATTGGTCATTGAGGATAGCGGCTGAGGTATAGCTTTTAATCTTGCTATTTTTGGGGTCCACATCAGTTGGCTCAACTCCAGTGGGGAGCAGGCCAAGTTCTCAATAGCTACCCATCTTTTCGAATCGGGGTTTGTGTGCCATTGAGAGATTTGACATAATTGGGCCGCTTTGTAGTACGAAACCAAGCAAGGTACTGCCAAGCCACCTTCTGATGGTTGTTTCAATAATGTTAGTTTATTAATTCGAGCTTTTTTACCTCCCCAAATAAATTTGGATAAGGTGGCTTGTAACTTGTTAATTTCTGGCAGATGTAGGGGAACTGGGAGTGTTTGGAATAAATATAGGATACGTGGGAGTAAATTCATCTTTGTGCTGTATATTTTGCCTATCCAGGAAATATTACATTTTGCCCAGCACCTTAGATCTTCTGTCAGGGTACGAATGAGTTTGGGGTAGTTAGCTTTGTAAAGTTCTCTATATGTTCGGGTAATAAAGACCCCTAGGTATTTGATCGCGTTAATTTGCCAACGAAAGTTAAAGTTAAGTGATATACTGTAAGCTTTTCTTCAACTTTCGGGATCGTGATGTTTAAGGCCTCAGATTTCGTTTGGTTGATCTTAAACCCTGATATTTTATTGAATGAGTCCAGCAAGCTGAAGAGGTTGGGGAGAGAGGTGAGGGGTTTAGATACCATCATAAGGACATCGTCCGCGTATAGTGCCAATTTGTGAGTTTGGGTGCCAATTGAGATTCCCGTTATATCCGGGTTAGCTCTAACTTGCGCCGCAAGGGGCTTCATGCACATGGCAAAGAGCAAGGGGGAGAGGGGGCAACCCTGTCTCGTGCCACTTCTAATCTTGAAGGGGTCCGAGGGGAACCCTTGGTGAGTCACTCTGGCTGTTGGGCCGGCGTATAGAGCCATAATGGCAGTGATTAATTGACTGTCGAACCCAAATGCTCCAAGCGTGTCCCTCAAATATGCCCAGTCGATCCTATCAAACGCCTTTTTGGCATCTAGACTTAACACCATAACTTTTACTTTGTTAAAATTAGCTATTTCAATCAGATCAATGATTCGCCGGATGTTATCGGCCGCTTTTCTATCTTTAACAAAGCCGACTTGATCTGGGTGTATTAGTCTAGGTAGGATCTGACTTAAACGGTTGGCAATTAATTTGGCGTAGATTTTAATGTCTGTATTGATAAGTGAGATGGGCCTATAACTCTTACAGTCTAGGGGGTCTTTCCCCGGTTTATGGATTATTGATATCGACGCTTGGAGCATGCGTTCGGGGAAGGGGCTTCCTGCTAAAACTGAGTTAAACACCTTGAGCAGGTAGGGGGCTAGTATTTCGTTATATTTTTTATAATATAGGCCTGAGAAGCCATCTGGCCCTGGAGCCTTCGATGGTTTCAGATTATTAATTACTAGGGATACATCTTCTAGAGTAAACTCTTTGCCCAGGACCTCTCTCTCCTCTGTCGTCAGCTGCGTTAGGTTCGAGTTGCTGAGGAAATTACCTCTTGCTTTATCTGTTTGGGTATTATGCGTAATTTTATCACCATTATAGAGGTTTTCGTAATATTGTTTAAATTCCTCCACGATAACTATAGGGTTACCTGAGATGGTTCCTTCCTTATTTCTAATGGCCTGGATGTTATAATTCGGGGTTTTGGGTCGTAATTTATTTGCAAGCATGGTATCTGGCTTGTTTGCTTTATCAAAAAACGTCCTCTTTGACCAATTCAGCGAAGCGTCTGCCTGGGCGGTTAACAGCAGATTTAGCTCGATTTGAACATCTTTCAGTTGTTTGGGGGTACTGGGGTCGTGATTTTGTTTATGTTCATCTGAGAGTTGTTTTAGTTTAGACTGTAATAATCTAGTTTTGGCGGTTTTAATTTTTTTCGTTTTGGAGGCTAGTCCAATTAGAACCCCTCTCAGGGTTGCTTTGTGGGCCTCCCATAAGGAAAGCTGAGTGTCGACTGATCCTATGTTGTTTTCAAAATAATGTTTTATTTCGTCAGCTATAAATTGAGAGAATCCCGGGTCTTTCAGGAGAGACTCGTTCAATTTCCAGTTTGCTCCTGGCCTATATAAGGTTAACTGTGTGCATCTCAGCTCTATAGATGCGTGATCCGACCATGAAATATCATGGATCCCGGTATGGGAGATCTTCGGAACCAGTCTGCTAGAGATAAAGAAGTAGTCGATTCTGCTATATGTTGAATGCGGATGGGAGAAGAAGGTGTAATCCCTGTCGTGGGGGTGATGTTCGCGCCATATGTCCAACAATTGGTTTTTAGCCAAACCCCTACGTAGGGCCTTTGGGATAGCCTTTGGGTAACGCTGTGTTAGGTTTGATCTATCGAGTTTGGGGTTTAGAGCTAGATTAAAGTCTCCTGCCACGATTATGGGGCCTTGGGCAGCTGTGTGCAATTTGTTGAAAAACGTCGTAAAGAATTGCGGATCTAGGTTATTGGGGGCATATAGTGTTGCCAATGTAAGTGGTTGATCATTGAGCGTGCACACTAAGATTAGGTATCTGCCTTCCTTATCCTTGAGGGTTTTCTCTAGGTGGAAAGGGCATTTATTGTGGAAGATGATGGCTACTCCTTGTTTTTTTGTAGTGGAAGAGGAGGTATAAAATTGTCGGTAATGTTTGTCCAGGTATTTTGGTGTGTTCTTAGAGCTGAAGTGTGTTTCCTGGATTAGGATAATGTCCGCCTGCCTTCTTTGATAGTCATTGCATGCTATCTTTCTCTTGTTTGGGCTGTTGAGGCCTTTTACATTGTGAGATAATATAATCAACCCCATGGCAAGGTGTTTTGGAGGACTAGTGTAAGTGGGAACTGTGAGTTATGCAGAGTGGTGGTGTGTTGTACCTGTACCTCCAGTGTCTTTGAATTGAGGGCGTCGCTGAGACGGTCAATGACTTCGGTCAGATGTCGCGGCAATCCGGTGGGGAGGGGAGGGAGAGGGAAGGAGACAAAAAAACATTAACAACATACTGCTGCGGCCAGGTTTATTCGAGCATTTGCCCGTTCTTGGCCGCAGCAGTAGCCTGGCGCGCGCCCGAGAGTGACGGGCGCGCGCCGAAGCAGCGGAAGAGCGCCCGCCGATCGGGGCGCTCTCCCTACCGCTGCCGGGTCCGCCGGGTCCCCCGGAACCCCCTGCCGCTATCCCGCGATCGCGGGACACCAGGGCTCCCTCGGGGAGCCCCTGGACGCGCGTGCAGGGGGCGCATGCTCCCGAAGACGCGTGACCGCGCGTCTATGACGCGCGGCACGCCGAGGGGCGGCCACTAGCAAGCCGGGAAATCTCCCGGCTTGCGGATCTGGCCGCAGAGTGATAAAGCGTGTCGGTAGTGTAAACAACAATGGAGAACCACTGAGGGTCAAGGACCCCTGTGGATCTCTTGCCTTTGGGAGGGCAAATTGCCAGCAATTATCTGCACAGCCTGTGCAGTTGCCCCTGGTGTTTGGGGCATACTCCTCCCAGAGGACTTTGTGGCGTGTCCTAGAATAAGATAGGACATGCCATGTCGGCTTCATGACGATAGCCAGGGAAGGGAGAAGGCTCCCCCTCGACTTTTATAGATAATATAACTAGTGTGAACTTTGTATAACATTTGTTTTTTTTTGTTTTTTCCTTAACAGTGATATGAATAATCTCGGAACCTTTTGAACTGTTAATTTTAGGGACAAGGTAAACCTGAGAACAGCAGGGTAAACTTGACGGCGGTTGTCTGGGTTAAAGGGACATCAACCTGTTAGGAACGCAGCTTCCCACAGGAGGGGGGGTTTAGGCTGGGGAGGTCTCAGATGTGGGCTCAGCGGTATTGCAATGCTAGGAAGGGCATCGGTAATGGTGAGAGCAATAACTAACACCTCTAACTCACAACCCCTCCTTTGGCTGTCTTCCTCTGATATCACACATTGTGCATAAAATATGTCCCATTACAGGAGGTAGGGGGCGGAAGCGACCTGGGTCTCTTTCTCTGCAGTGGCGGGCATATCCCTTGCACCGACGCCCCCCCCACCCCCGCATGACCCCCCGACAAACAACGACCCACTCCTCCCCCCTCACACTATTTTGGGTGTTTGGTACATGTATGCCTTGGAGTGTAAACTCTCCTCTCGGGACTAATGGGGCGTCCTTTATGATGGCGCCTATGTGACGCCGTAGGCTCCGCTGTCCGCAACGAGGGGTGATTTGTGCACGAATGTGGGGGGAGGAGGCGGCGGTCAGATGCGCCATCCGCAGAAATCAGGTCTCCTCAGTGGGTCCCCCGTAGGGAGTGGAGGGGGCCCCCTCCTTCTGGGTCTCCCTCCTCTGTAGTGCTGCTCGGGACCTTCAAGATGGCTGCTGGCCGCTTCTGAGTGCAGGGCGAGTCCGCGGGGGTAGCAAGATGGCCGCCGTCTCAGGCCAAACCTTTGAAAGTCCCAACTTTATAAACAACGGAGATGAACAAACGGACAGTCCAGTGGTCATACCGCTTTAAGGCTTAACTGGATCTTGCCGGACTTCAATTAAGAGACGTGTCCTGTGACTTGCTGCGTTGGCGGGTCACTCGGCTCCAGGGAGGCTGCTTCTGCGACGTGCAGGTGAGTGGTTTGATCTTTCAGGCCCAGCTTCAGCAGAAAGCGGTCCTGGTCTTCAGGATTGCGTAGTGTGTGTGCAGCCCCATTCTTTAGGACCAGGAGACCGAATGGGGAATACCCACCGGTACCTGATTCCCTTGTCTCGGAGGAGTCTGGTGACCGGACCAAGGGCTTTGCGCTTAAGTAAAGTAGTTGGTGAAAGGTCCTTAAATATTAGGAGTTTGATCCCCTCAAACTCCACAGACCCCTTGGCACGTGCGATTTGGCAGACTTCTTTAATTCTAAAAAAGTGCAGCCTTGCGATGATGTCCCTTGGGGGGTCGTTTGGCTGGGGGGAGCGCGCCCAACCGGACCCACTGCAGGGATGAAGGTAAGCCTGTATATAGTTCTCCCTCCTCTCTCCCCTGTCACAGGGCAATGGCGGCCATTTTAGAAGCTGTCCCTCTGCTTTATTGATTTTTATTTCTTTTCTTTATGGGGCAGCGCTGGTCCCCGGGCCACTGTCGATCACTTGACAGGTAGGCAGGGTCTCCGCTTACCTCCCCAACCACGGTCGCCCAACCTTCGGAGCACGCAGGATCTGCCCGCAGTCTGGCTGCCCGCCAAAACCAGATGGCCGCCGTGCCAGCTCTCTGCTTTGCTTGCTTTTTTTATTTTTTATTTTATGTTTCACTTGCAGGGTCGAAATGTTGTCCAATTACTTTGTTTTTTGTCTCCCAATCTCCCCCGTCACCTACTTTCTCCAGGGGTACTTAGTTTGGGGTATTTTGGCCAAATTATAGTTCGTTTTTTATTTGATTATATCTTTGCCTGGAGGAGCTCCAAACAAACGCAGCCTTTGCTGTTAGGCTCCAAGCCACGCCCCAAAACAAACTGTTTTTTAAACACTGACAAGACTGTAACAATGGTATTTGGGACCAAGGCTACATTTTTAAAGCTTCCAATGACTGAGCTCCAGATCAGAACCAACGCTAATGCCACTCTAACTCCTGTTACTAGTTTTAAATACTTGGGCATATGGTTTGACTCCCATTTTAACATTTAGGAGCACGTTGATACCCTGACATCCAAAACCTATGCCGAACCAGGTGTACTTTACAGGAACAAATCCTCCCTAAGTTTGCGGGTCAGAAAGCGTATCGCACAGCAGATGCTAATGCCAATTATCGACTATGGGGCCTTAGCATATGGCTTGGCATTCCAAACCCACCTTAGCAAACTTGATACCCTCTATAATTCAATATACCGTTTTGTTCTCCAGTGCAACTACAACACACATCACTGCGAAATGCTCAAAGAACTAGATTGGTCATCACTTGAGTCTAGGCACAAAGTTAATCTCTCCTGTCTTGCCTTCAAATACTTTCTGGGCAAGCTAACCGTCTATCTGAACAAGCTCCTCACACCTACCACATGCAGCACTTATCTGAGATCTGACTCCAAAAGACTGTTCATGGTCCCAAGGTTCAGTAAAGTATCCGTCTGCTCCTCCTTCTCTTACCGTGCACCCCAAAATTGGAACAATCTACTGGAGACTCTCACAGCCACTACCAGTCTTAAATTCTTTCAAAACTAAAGCTGTCTCATATTTTAATCTGGGCTGTAACTGTTACATAAGCCTTTAATATATATGATCTCTAACTGTGCATGCAATGTCTTGTATATAATGTATACCCTGTTCACTTATGTAACTGTGTATTTGTAACCATGTATTATTTGTCATCTTAACTCTATGCCCAGGACATACTTGAAAATGAGAGGTAACTATCAAAGTACAGCTGAACCCCGTTATAACACAGTGCTCGGGGTCCACATAATGAGACCGCGTTACACCATAGCATGCAGGAATTTAACCCATGATCTTTCATATGCTAGTGCAATTCTCTAACTGCTACACCACAGGGTTGGTGTGATGAATCTGACGCTATAAAACAAACTTAGCATAAGTAGCACGGATACACATAACATTATTAAAAATATATACTCATTATTTTATAAAATATATATATTCATGACTACATATATTTACACAATTGTATTTCACTTTTTTATTGTAGTATTTAAATTAGAACATGGTATCCTTTTTCGAACACAGTGTTCCCCGCACTCTGAATGAATACAAAAGAATCAATGATACTTGAAATGCTGATATGTATTAATGAGCAAAAATGAAGAACATGAATTGACAATGTGCAAAAAACCGCAAATCACATAAAATGAACAGGAGGAGGAGGGATGGTTGTGACGGGGAGGAAGGGGTTAATACATGATTTGCTATGCATTACTGTGGTCGCCCTGTCCCAGCCATTTTTGTTCCCCATTTGCAGGCCATTCCCTGCCTGTGAGGGTAAAAGACAAGATGCATTGCTTGCCCATACCCTCTAACCGACACATGATGGCAGTCTAGAAGCCGGCATTTCAATGAAAAATACTAATTCTAGAACGAAAGCACCCAGAAACCTGATTTTTGAGATGTAAAAATGATATTTATGTGCATGAAGTGGTTCAGTTATAACACAAACGTAAAATGTTGTTTAATAAAGTGGGTAAAAACTCCAGATCTTAAATGTAAGGCAGGAGATATTTCTTGTATGTCCAAGCAGGAATTCCGTGGACATCCAGCTGTGATATGGATGAATGAGCTTCGGTATTTTTATGATGGAGCCTCAAAGAGATCGAGCTGATAAGCATCTTGTCAAGAGAGAGGGGATTTGGCCCGGGATTAAAGGGGTTACACCCCATTTGGCCACCCTCTACTCTCACCTGGGAAGCAAGGGGTTAACTGGACTGGGGTCCAGTAATGTGGTTTTGCCTTGCTTCAGCCATCCAACTGTTTATTCCCCTGTAAAAATGTATTGTTTCTGTTCCATTGACTGCACCACACAAACACTGGGATCCATCCGGGAGGGCAAGGATTAATAGTTGAATAGTGATTCTAGCCCTTTGTTTAAGTTACTGTGCCTGCCTACTAAGGAATGCGACCAAATGTTTAGGAAGCTGGAGTGGTTTGTGAGTGTTAAAACTCACACTTACAAACCATAGTATCCTGCCCAACACCCCTGATTTAGGAGTGGGGCTACAGAATGAGTGACCTTATTAAATATAAGAATATTATGAGATGTCCTCGGCTAAACGTGCTAAAAGCTACATATGTGTATTCGTAGGACTGATTCGCATATAAGGATTACAGACACCTGATGTTTAGCTGGTCCTAAGAGACAGATATTAATATCTCTCTTAATTTTAGTATTACACGGTAATATTTAGTCTCATTGGGAGCGTCATGCGTGACGGAATGTATTATTATGTCTCGCGTGCCAGTAAGTGTCACTGAACTGAAGTTATGAAGTTATTTACAGTGTATATGGGATTTTGGATCTGCTCTGACAATGCAGACCCCCATCTTCTATGCTAATAGGGCAGGGAGAGCATCCTGCAAGAATTAGCATAGGCCAGTGATCAAAAGGTAACTGCCCTAATTGTTTATACTGGGGGCAGGAACCAAGGAACTGAGTGTTTTTAAGTGTGATACTTCACACTTACAATGGAAGCCAAAATCTGCTTCAAATAGATTTTTTCTAGCCACCTCGGCATCTAGGGTTAAGAGAGGGGTTTGAAATGGTATTTAACCCAGTGTCAGCCCTTACTCAAATGTCTTCATGTGTCTTCATGATCTTCATGTATTGCTGTGATGTCTTCATCTGAAACTGAATTATGGAAGAAATGGCCCATCCTGTATCCTGATGGCTTTTCTTTTCCTAACCTTTAAGTAAGTGTCCATATTTTGTCTGTTATTTGTATATCTCGTGTGTTCACCTTTTTCATGGAATAAATTATATTTTATCATATCTAAGTCTCATCCAGTTCAACCCAGTTATATCTTTGGTGGTGTATTATTCATAGCCTGTCACAAAGCTCCCGTCACAGGCTATTAATAAAACTGGAGGCAGCGGCGGGACTGAACTGGACCTGTATTACAGTGTACTGAGGGATACTGTAATATAGTGGGAACTCAATGGTAATTGCGAGTTCCTGGGTCTAAAGATATTGAACACACAGTGTACAACATATAACACAAGATATGACACCTCCTCACTGTTCCCCAACTTGTGAGAAGCTTTGCCTCCAGAACCAAAGTGCCGGCCATCCGTGTGATTGGAGCCGGGCACCGAGACCGGAGGAGTGCATCAAGTCGGCGCGGGGACCAGCAGCCGGCAAGGCTGAGAGAGAGGCAGCGATCGGTGAGCATGAAACCCGGCAGGCTGAGCAAAGATCCACAGCTGTAACCATCGAACCGCCCGGAGAGCAGGGAAGGGACCCAGCTTCGGGACGGCAGAGACTTGTGGAGGGAGAGGTTGATCTCCGGGACCACGAGAGTCTTGCAGCAGGAGGGGTATTGGCCGTTGCGGCGGCCAGTCCGTTTTACCCAGAATTGCTGGCCCTGATGTTTTACGCAGGGAGAGATGTCCCCGGCAGAGCGGCTCGAGCACCTGAAGCTGGCGATGATCCGACCCACTTACCCCCTCCCAGAGCCCAGCGCTCAAGCAACTCCGCTCTGGACTCCGTTGCCCCTTGCTGGGGTTAGTCCACCGGCGGCGGAGAAGCTCCGAATGAGCCCGGCGCTCGAGCAACTCCGCTCTGGACTCCGTTGCCCCTTGCTGGGGTTAGTCCACCGGTGGCGGAGAAGCTCCGGCAGGCGCTGCGGCACTGCCAACAAACGGGCCACAATAATGCCCGGTGCCCGGACCGTCCACGGTCGGGCAAAGAAGCCCCTCAGGGCCAGCGCTCACGAGCTGCGGAAAAGATGACCCAGTTAGCGGCATCCTCTGATGGCTCCCACCCAGCCAGGGCGACAACCCTTCGCGGGACGTCCCCTGGAGAACCTGGCCGGGCAAAAGCGGCAACAGTGGCGGAGAGCGGCGGCCATCTATCAGCTACCCGGGGCTCGCCCATGGCGGCGACGGCGGCAGAAGAGCCACGATTCCGGCAAAGTGCCGGAGCCCTTTCTGAGTGGGGGAGAGGGACAGGGATTGCGGGAGGGGGTTATTTTACCTGGTTTGGCGGGAGCCGTGTTCCTCCACAAAGACCTGGGACCCTTGTCCTGCACCGTTGTACCTGTACCCAACCCGGGCGCTCTCGCGGCAGCGGCCCGTTGCTGCCCGGCCCAGATTATGCCGGCGGCGGTCTCTGCGGGGACCAGCGAGGTAAGCCAGACCAAGTCGCAGACTGACCCTGACTTATTTTTCCCTTAGACTGTAACACATTGTTTCACTATAGGGGTGACCGGGGGGTGGCAGGTGATAGGGGCACCAGGGGAGGGGAAGGAAGGGCAGCTTGTAGGGCAGCCGGCCTCCCCATTACCCTGGCGGAGCAGCAAGGGGACTCTCAGTTAAGAGCCCCACTGTTGCAGCCTTGCTATGGGCTGGAGGTATCAGGGGTTGTGGCAAAGTTAGACCACCCCCAGATTACCTGCCAGCCAGGAGCTAAGGTGAATGCATCTGCACCAGCAACCCTGAGCTCATCCCCGGTAATGGGGAGGCAGTGTCGGGGAGATGGTCTCACTCAGGTGTCCCTAGGATCCAGGTTACGATTAGCTAAAGAGAAGCGGAGTGAGGGGAGGCTGCAGGTAGGTAGCCAGCATCAAATCTCAGTGAGAGAAGAAGGGCTAGTGGTAGCCGGGGAGGAAAAGCAGCAGGTATGCCAGCTAGAGTTCTCCATTACCCTGGCAGAGCCTCAGGGGGTTTCTCAGATCAGCAACCCCCTGTTGCAGCCTGGCTATGGGCTGGGGGTATCATGGGCAGTGGCCAGCTTGTGCCACCCCATGGATACCTGCCAGCCAAGAGCTAAGGCGGTTGCATCTGGAGGTGTGCCCCATAGCTCATCCCTGATAAGGGGGAGACAAGGTCAGGGAGGTAGGTGCACTCAGGTAGTTCCAGGGTCTGGGTTAGGATTGCCCAGGGGGGAGAGGAGTGCAGGTGGGCTGCAGGGAGGTAAGCTGCAGGAGTCATCAGCAGGGGCTGAGGTGCTGGGCCTAGGGGAGGCTAGGCAGGGAGACACTGTGGAGCAGGGGGAGATAAGTCAGTGGGGTGTCAGGCAGCTGGCAGAAGCAAGGGATGGGCTAGGTAGGCAGGCGGTCCCTTGTTCTGACCGGCCAGGAGTGACCCCCCTAACAGATTCCCCAGGGTTCCCAGAGGAGGGGCTGCGGGTAGATAGGCAGCCAGGGAGGAGAGTCAAGGGTATAGCGGAGCAGCTACAGGGGGGCACAGGGCCAGGGCAGGTAGGGTCCCTACAGGATAGTGACATAGCTCTTTCCCAGACTTGGTTGACAGGAAAGCGACGGTCTGTGCTTGATAGCTGGTCTCTCGCTGGTGCAGATACATGCCAGTCTCTGGGCAGTGTGCAGCCTGGTCTGCAAAGGGGCCCTATCACCATGGACTTGGTTCACCAGGCACTGGGTGGGGGGCAGAGGGAGGCAAAGGAGAATGCCCGGCGGCCACGGTGGAGAACTGCTCAGCAGGATCTGGACTTCACTGTCCACTGTGGCCAGGACAATGTACTGGACAATGCCGGAGGACAATTTTGCCAGGCCAATCCCTCAGGACTTATTGAGTGCTTCAAGGACGCCAGTGGTGTCCCAGTGCCAGGGAAGGCAGCTGGGGCACCAGGCACCCATTGAGCAGGGGAGGTGTCAAGAGAGCGGGGATTTGGCCCGGGATTAAAGGGTTTACACCTCATTTGGCCACCCTCTACTCTCACCTGGGAAGCAAGGAGTTAACTGGACTGGGGTCCAGTAATGTGGTTTTGCCTTGCTTCAGCCATCCAACTGTTTATTCCCCTGTAAAAATGTATTATTTCTGTTCCAGTGCCTGCACCACACAAACACTGGGATCCATCCGGGAGGGCAAGGGTTAATAGTTGAATAGTGATTCTAGCCCTTTGTTTAAGTTACCCTCAAAGATGCCTGCCTACTAAGGAATGCGACCAAATGTTTAGGAAGCTGGAGTGGTTTGTGAGTGTTAAAACTCACACTTACAAACCATAGTATCCTGCCGAACACCCCTGATTTAGGAGTGGGGCTACAGAATGAGTGACCTTATTAAATATAAGAATATTATGAGATGTCCTCGGCTGAACGTGCTTAAAGCTACAAATGTGTATTCGTAGGACTGATTCGCACATAAGGATTACAGACACCTGATGTTTAGCTGGTCCTAGGAGACAGATATTAATATCTCTCTTAATTTTAGTATTACACAGTAATATTTAGTCTCATTGGGAGCGTCATGCGTGACGGAATGTATTATTATGTCTCGCGTGCCAGTAAGTGTCACTGAACTGAAGTTATGAAGTTATTTACAGTGTATATGGGATTTTGGATCTGCTCTGACAATGCAGACCCCCATCTGCTATGCTAATAGGGCAGGGAGAGCATCCTGCAAGAATTAGCATAGGCCAGTGATCAAAAGGTAACTGCCCTAATTGTTTATACTGGGGGCAGGAACCAAGGAACTGAGTGTTTTTAAGTGTGATACTTCACACTTACAATGGAAGCCAAAATCTGCTTCAAAGAGATTTTTTCTAGCCACCTCGGCATCTAGGGTTAAGAGATGGGTTTGAAATGGTATTTAACCCAGTGTCAGACCTTACTCAAATGTCTTTATGATCTTCATGTATTGCTGTGATGTCTTCATCTGAAACTGAATTATGGAAGAAATGGCCCATCCTGTATCCTGATGGCTTTTCTTGTCCTAACCTTTAAGTAAGTGTCCATATTTTGTCTGTTATTTGTATATCTCGTGTGTTCACCTTTTTCAAGGAATAAATTATATTTTATCATATCTAAGTCTCGTCCAGTTCAACCCAGTTATATCTTTGGTGGTGTATTATTCATAGCCTGTCACAAAGCTCCCGTCACACATCTTCCTGTCTAAATGGGTGTCAGTTATGAAAAGACCCAAATACCCATAAGTTATACACGGCCGGCATTCTGAGGTATCACAGATGCCAGTCTATTGACATTTATTGGTCAAAAATCAGACGGAGCGGCACCAAGTTACGGGTGTAGCCCAGGTATGCTAAGTGGCAAGGGCGTCAACCTGACCCATGCGCCCTGCCCACCGGACAGCCCTTTTGACCGGTCTTATGAACTGTGGGTAACTTGGCTATTCGTGGGTTTTTGTTGTTCCCACGAGGGGATTGGATCCACGTTAAAGATGGCTTTGGGCAGTCTATAACTGGATCCCCAGTGTGATCCCTGAATTTTAATCCATGATGTAAAGATGCAAGACTTTGTTCCAGCCCAGCAGCAACAAGTCCAGGAGTGAAGGGGTTAATAACATAACCACAGGACTTTTAAAACCAAGGTTGCATTTCTGGCGCTTGCAAGCAAAGGACAATTTCTTTCGTTCCAGGGACAATTTCTTTCGTTCCCTTATTCCAGAAAGTGTTGTTTTCAAGTGTACTCTGCAGATGTCATGTGTTTGTCTATTAAGGAAATAAATCACAATTTATTTAGCAACTTATTCTGTTCAAGTACCCAGAAATATAAATGTGTTGATAAAAGTTGCTGTCATCGTGACAATGGTGAGGGAAGGGGGAAATGTGACATCACTAAAGAAAAAGTGAGGGATATGATAAAGAAATCCCTAACAGGGAAGGAAGTGGGTGCAGTGAGACACAGGGGGCAATGTTTTGGGTTTACTTACCCCTTCTACAGGCCCATTCCCATAGTCACCACAAAGTGGGACTATGGTACTTCCCGACTCCCTCACAGCAAAATCCTCCCAGTGTTAAAACAAATGCAAAAGAATTGTCCAGGCGGATGCAAGCAGTATTAATATCAATGAGTTATGGCATCTGGTGTGTGTGTGTGTGTGTGTGTGTGTGTGTGTGTGTGTGTGTATCCTTTTCATTTATTAGGAGCAAACAGGAAGAAAATATCTTCAGATGCAGCTTCTCCTGTAAGTAACTGAAAACCTCCCAAGTGATTGTGACATTGCAGTTTATGTTCAGGGTCCCCCTCTGAGAAATGAACATTCAAACATTGTTGTGAGTATCACCATACACTCACAGCAGGGGCAGCCTGGAATATACAGCGCTTTACTCTCCTGTTTGATGTTAGTTTAGAAGAGAAATGTACACAGGAAAAACGTGATGAATCTAAGGAGCCTATTCACTAAACTTCGATAAGTAACTTAACGCTTGTTAAGTGCACTTTTCAAGCGTTTTTGCATGTGTAGCTATTCTCAAAGCTTTTTAATGAGCGTTGGCACACTTGCTATAACAAGCTGTGCGGTAGCTGAAAAAAATGCCCAACCTCATTTTTTTGCCGGCAACTGCTTTTCACAAATCTCCTGCAAGTCGCAGGTTAAACAGGTCACAGCCACATTGTCCATCCATCAATCCCCACCTCCCCCTCCCACTTACAGAGTGTGGAGTTCCCTTACTCGGCAGCCATCTTGGAGTGTTTTGCAGCTAGAAGGAAAGATACTGCACAGGGAGCCCCTAAGGACCCCCACTGCTGCAAACGTCTGCCCCACTTGGTTACACATGCTTGTTATTCCAGTCCTGCTGTAAGTAGGGTTTTAACGCCTTCATGACCAGCTGCAATAGGCTCCGTTTGTTTTATTAAATAGTTATTTTTCTTTCAGCTTGATTGTTTTATGTTTGTCTTCTGTTAAGTGTTTCATGTTGTTTGTCCCATTTTAACAAAATGCAAAGAAGTTTCACTTACAACACGCGTGCTCGGCACTCGCACCCTTTTTTTTCTTACATTTTCTTTTGAATATGTTTTGCACCGTTATTTAGGGCCCTTTTTGTTACAGTTTTAATTGCAGTGTAGCACAAATGAGGGGAAATGATGTGACATTACGGCAGGAACGTCTGTTCCTATTTTAATCAGCCATGTTAGTCAGTCTAGTGTAAGTTGTATATTTACCCCTTTGTAGACGTTAGTGGTCAGATAGCCATTGGTATCCTATGGCTAGCTGACCCCTTGAGCCACTAAAGGGTTAATATATCACAGAGCACAACAAGACTTATTTGATGAGAAAAATGTCTCATCTTCTATTGTATGTGCTCACTTTGTTCTGTTCTGTATGTATGACTTATTACAATGTATGAAGAACATTGATACAGGGAGTAATGTGATTTCCATTACTGGTGTGAGGAGGAAATATTTATTTCCACTTATGAAACATAATTGTAAAATGATTTATTGGGGTGTTTCTTTGTCTTTCTCTGTGTGAATGTAAGTATAGCAAAGTAACTTTGATTATGTTCAGTATCTGCACAAGTAAAATTTTATAAAGGTTGAACTCGATTAACATATGTCTCATCGAAATGTATTTTGTTGCATTGCAATGTTACATTAATACATTTTCTCACCATAGATGTATCTTCAGCACATGACTGATATGTGAACAAGAAGCGATGTAAGAAATGTCCCAAACATCATAATTTACATGAGCTGTTAATGGAAATATGTTCTAAGGACTTCAACATTGCACAAGTCTGTATGAGAATTGAAAGAAGATTACAAGAATATCGGCAGAGCATTCCTATACATCAACAGCATTTTACTAAACTTACATACACAATTCCAGATAAGACAAGGAGAAGGTTTAAAGAACAGAGGCATGGAAGCTTACAGTGGGAAATACGGTAATGTTATATAGCAAATAATTTATACAGGGGTGACGCCATATAACTGCTCAATGTGGGAAAAGCTTCAGTGAGATATCAGATCTTGTTACACACCAAAGAATCCACACAATGGTGAAGTCTTATAACTGCTCTGAATGTGGGAAAAGCTTCAGTAAGAAATCAAATCTTGTTAGACACCAAAGAATCCACACAATGGTGAAGCCTTATAGCTGCTCTGAATGTGGGAAAAGCTACAGTCATAAATCAAATCTTAATATACACCAAAGAATACACACAGGTGTGAGACCCTATAACTGCTCTGAATGTGGGAAAAGCTTCAGTAAGAAATCGACTCTTGTTAGACACCAAAGAATCCACACAGGGGTGAGACCCTATAATTGCTCTGAATGTGAGAAAAGCTTCATTGACAAATCACATCTATTTACACACCTCAAAATGCACACAGGGGATACACCCTATAACTGCTCTGAATGTGGGAAAAGCTTCAGTAAGAAATCGACTCTTGTTACACACCAAAGAATCCACACAGGGGTGAAGCCTTATAACTGTTCTGAATGTGAGAAAAGCTTCATTGATAAATCACATCTATTTACACACCTCAGAATGCACACAGGGGATACACCCTATAACTGCTCTGAATGTGGGAAAAGCTTCAGTAAGAAATCGACTCTTGTTACACACCAAAGAATCCACACAATGGTGAAGCCTTATAACTGCTCTGAATGTGGAAAAAGCTACAGTGATAAATCAAATCTTATTACACACCAAAGAATCCACACAGGGGTGAGACCCTATAACTGCTCTGAATGTGGGAAAAGCTTCAGTGAGATATCAGATCTTGTTACACACCAAAGAATCCACGCAATGGTGAAGCCTTATAACTGCTCTGAATGTGGGAAAAGCTTCAGTAAGAAATCAAATCTTGTTACACACCAAAGAATCCACACAATGGTGAAGCCTTATAACTGTTCTGAATGTGGAAAAAGCTACAGTGATAAATCAAATCTTAATACACACCAAAGAATCCACACAGGGGTGAGACCCTATAATTGCTCTGAATGTGAGAAAAGCTTCAGTCAGAAATCACGTCTATTTGCACACCACAGAATGCACACAGGGGATACACCCTACAACTGCTCTGAATGTGGAAAAAGCTTCAGTCAGAAATCAAGTCTTGTTAGACACCAAAGAATCCACACAATGGTGAAGCCTTATAGCTGCTCTGAATGTGGGAAAAGCTACAGTCATAAATCAAATCTTAATACACACCAAAGAATACACACAGGTGTGAGACCCTATAACTGCTCTGAATGTGGGAGAAGCTTCAGTAAGAAATCGACTCTTGTTAGACACCAAAGAATCCACACCGGGGTGAGACCCTATAATTGCTCTGAATGTGAGAAAAGCTTCATTGATAAATCACATCTATTTACACACCTCAGAATGCACACAGGGGATACACCCTATAACTGCTCTGAATGTGGGAAAAGCTTCAGTAAGGAATCGACTCTTGTTACACACCAAAGAATCCACACAGGGGTGAGACCCTACAATTGCTCTGAATGTGAGAAAAGCTTCATTGATAAATCACATCTATTTACACACCTCAGAATGCACACAGGGGATACACCCTATAACTGCTCTGAATGTGGAAAAAGCTACAGTAATAAATCAAATCTTATTACCCACCAAAGAATACACACAGGGGTTAGACCCTATAACTGCTCTGAATGTGGGAAAAGCTTCAGTAAGAAATTTAATCTTGATACACACAAAACTATCCACACAGGGGTGAAGCCCTATAACTGCTCTGAATGTGAGAAAAGCTTCAGTAAGAAATCATATCTTTTCAAACACAAGAAAATTCACACAAAAAAAACAGAAAATAAATAGAAATTAAATATTTTAGGACAGCACACGCAGAAGAGAACTTTTCCTACACATCACCCTCCCGGGTGCTCAGGTTCGGCACATTGTGGATTGGGTAGACAGATTGTTGAGAGGGGCTTGGATTGACCCGGCGGTCTTGGTACACATTGGCTCACAGTACAGCAGTCCCCACCACTGACATCAACGCCATGACGTCACCTAAAACCAACGGTCGATCATTTCACGTATGCGGTTACGCTTCGTCAGGGTGGGAGAGGGACTGCTGTACTGTGTGCTACTTGACTGGATACATCATAAAATGGGACGTATGGCGGTTATCTTTATGCTTATACTTTCTTTATACAATTGCATTTAATCTTGACCTGCCGACCTTTGTTCTGCACACTACCTGTAATAAGGGGTCTGTAATAATGATACACTGATTACACAGCGGGTATCTATCTGATTTACTTACTTGTGTAAATACAATTATTGGCTGATTGCCATCTGCTTACACACCAGCAATAACTATATGCAGAGTGAGTTACTTGCTAAGCTTTTAAATGTATCAGGCATTCCACAAAGTATTTACTCAGGATAATAGAAACTTCTCTGATCTGTCTCCTGAACTATGTAAATTGTTCTACCAACGGCTGAACTTAATTGTCCAGTGACTACTAGGAGCTAACTGACAGGCACGTTGTAGCTAAAGAGACACTAATAGTTATATGTGTATAATTTCCTATTGAATCTAGGTTAAGACACCTTAAAGGGTAGTATCCATTGTGCAAGTTTGATATCTTTTTGCAGATAACTACTAATCTATGCTATTAGATTAGTTTTGACCCAGCAATATTTTTTCAATTTTTTTTTTCAATTTTTTTTATTGCATTTTAGAGAGATATACATTGTACATTTAGCATTTCCAAAAAAGTGATATATATAGACAATCTTGCACATCAAGTCAATTAAACAGTGTTTTGAAACAAACAATGAGTTGTTGTCGTTTATTTCGCCTGTATCTTCTTTCTTTTGTTGTGTTCTAATACACTTTTTCATGGCTTATTGGGGAAGCGGCCGCTTCCTTGTGTATCTCTCTGTGTAAGGGTAAAGGATAGTAGAGAGTAGAGCGGGAAAAGAGGGGTGAAGGTAAGATGGGGGGATGACAAGGGAAGGGAGGGGTGTAGGGGATAGTCATTCCTGTTCTTCTATGGCTCAGCTCCTATGGTTGTCAAGCATCTGGCCAAATTTCCCAGGTCTTATGGAATTTATCCACCTTTTGGCTAAGTTGTGCAGAGAGGAGTTCCATCACCCTGATTTCCCTGATTCTTCTCAATACTGTCTGTTTGGAGGGAGCATTGATCTTTTTCCATGCCGCAGCAATCGAGCACCGTGCTGCTGTGAGAACATGGTTTATCATTTTACTCTCCTGCATCTCTAGGTCCTCTATTGGTTTGGCTAGGATCATAGACAGCAGGTCCACCTCTATCTCCACCCCCAGGAGTTCTCGTATCATTGTTTGTATCATGATCCTGAACCCCTGAATTTTGGGACAATTCCACCAGATATGAGCCATATCTCCTCTTTGCCCGCATCCTCTCCAGCACAAATCTGAGGATCCGGGGAAAATCTGGCTCAACCTATTCGGGGTTAGGTGCCAGTGGTATAAGATTTTATATATGTTCTCTTTTATAGTGGTACAAATTGATGTTTTGGAGGCTGCTTCCCAAATATCCTCCCAGTCGTCTCTAACTCTAAGTTTAAATCCTCTGCCCATTTTAGCATATAACTATGATTAGAGTGAGCTGCAGTTCTCGCCAGGCCCAGATATATCTCCGAAATCAGTCCTTTACAGTAATAGCCTCTTCTGCATAGTCTCTCAAATTTTGTTAGGGCCGAAAACATCGAACCTTTAGAGACTGTTTGCAAAAAATGTCGAATTTGTAAAAAGCCAAATACTGGAAGGTTTGTAGTTTGTTATTTTTTCTCTAAATCTGGTAGTGGTAGAATCTTATCTTTGGATACAAAGTCATCGGCTATTACCATCTTTAGCTCCTCATATTTACTAAGTCCCTTTGGGAGACAGCCTGGAAAAAACTCGGGATTGTTAAAAATGGGGGTCATTAATGTAGGGGAGGATGCCAGATCGTATTTCCCCTTATTTTTAGCCCATATTTTCCACGTACATCTCATTGCTCCCAGTTGTAATTTTTCCAGGAAGGTCTCTCTCCCCTCTCCGGACCAAAGAGCGGCCGGGAGAGAGGACTCGCATAGGAAGACTCAATCTCAAGCCAACAACTCATGGTTGGATCATTGTTCCACATTATTACTTGTTTTAGTTGGGCCGCCAAATAGTATTTGGTGATATCCGGGACTCCTAGGCTCTGTAGTCTTTTGGAGCTAGCAAAATTGATCTAGCAACCCTTGGTCTTTTGTTTTTCCAAATAAATTTGAAGATTCTGCTTTGAATATTTTTGAGCTCGGACATTGCTATTTCTATTGGTAGAGTCTGGAAATAATATAGGAGTCTTGGCAGGATATTCATTTTAACTGGCTATTCTTCCTAGCCAAGATATCTGATATTCATTCCAGCTCTGTAGATCTTTTTTTATCTTATCAAAAAGGGGGGGATAGTTATATTGGTATAAGGATTTATAGTCCTTTGCTATCTGTATTCCCAGATATTTAATCTTTGTCAGACTCCATTTATAATTAAAGTTTGCTTGTAAAAGCTTAACTTCAGGAGCTGATAGGGTCAAATTCAATGCCTCCGATTTGTCCGTGTTAATTTTGTATCCCGAAATTTTGCTGAATTTATCTAATTGAAAATGTAGATTCGGGAGGGACGTCAACGGGTTGGCTAGAGTTAGGATGATATCATCCGCAAAAAGGGATATTTTGTAGTTTGTCTTTCCAATTTCAATTCCTTGAATATTCTTTTCGTCTTTGATTGTGGATGCCAAGGGTTCTATAGAGATGGCGAATAGAAGCGGAGACAAGGGGCATCCCTGTCGGGTACCATTGTTTATTTTTATGGGATTTGAGTCTCCCCCTGGGAGTTTCACGGCAGCTGTGGGAGTTTTATAAAGAGCCCTGATCCCCTCTAGGTACTGACCCCTAAATCCGAATTTAAGCAACGTTTGAGCTACGAAATCCCATCTTATCCTGTCAAATGCTTTTTCAGCATCAAAACGTAGCAGGATAGCCTTCGTGTTGGTGAGAAAAGAAAGAATTGCCGGCGCCAAATCAGTCCTTTAAATAATAACTCCGAATAAAAACCAAACCGTCTCTTGAAAAGTCCCAAAAGTGTCCTTAAACAGATAGGCAGTGAAGGGGTAAACGAACGGCTCACACCAAATGATAGTGCAATATGTAAAAAAGAGAAGAAAACAAACAGATAATGGTGCAGTATGCCAAAAAAGTTGACATTAAAATATTAAAAACTCACACATGACAAACATAACACACAATGACAGACAGACACTAGCAAGGCTATAATCCTAACAAAAAGCTATTTATTAACATAGAAATACTGGGTTCCGGAGGATACAGCACTTATGTCCAGAGGGGTAAAATTGAAACCCTACTTACAGGACAGTAGATGGTAAAAGCAGTGAAGGTGAAGATCGCTCAGGTGCTCCACTCTGATGATAACTGGAGCTCCATTAGGGATTGCCTCGTGTGGGGGATGGATGTTGAGTCTCAAGAAAACCGGAACTTCTGGGTGGATGTGACATCACACGCCGCGGTGTTACCGAAATCGCTGCTCCTCTTCCTCTCCTTTCCCCCCACAGCCTACACAACTGCTGCCAATATCCTCCACAACCAACCAGACAGCTCTAAAAACAGGATAATCTCTTGTGGTTCATTTTCTGACTGTACAGTCAGTATTTGCCAGGCTGCCTGCAATATTTATTTCAAGTATTGTTGTTATTATTTTTTTAGTGCTGTTTTACACCGTCTTTTTTCATTACTTCGTGTTGGTGAGATGCATGTGGTCTATAAGGTTTATAAGTTTTCTAGTATTTTTCAGAAGCTTGTCTTCCCGAGACAAACCCGACCTGGTCTATATGGATTAAGCTGGGCAATATTGGGGTAAGTGTGTTTGCTAAGATTTTGCTGAACAGTTTTAAGTCCGAATTGAGAAGGGCTATGGGTCGATAGTTACCGCACTGTAGTTGGTCTCTCCCTTCCTTGTGTATAATTGCCAGATTTGCTTTGGACATTGATGTAGGAATGGCCTCTCCCTCTTGGAACGAATTAAACACATCAGCAAATATGGGGATATCACCATCTTAAATTTTTTATAGTACTGATTTGTGAATCCATCTGGGTCTGGCGTTTTGCTAGCTTCCAACTGAGCAATGGCTCCTAGTAGTTCTTCTTGTGTAATCTCTTTGTTCAGTTCTAGAATATTCTCCTCCGTTAGTTCTGCGAGTTTACATTTCTCTAAATACCTGGCGATAGCTTCCGATCCAGAAGATCGATTCTTAGGAAAGTTTAGGTTGTACAAATTAGAATAGAAGTCAGAGAATTCCTTTGCTATCTGCTTTTCATTGTACACAGGCGGCACACTTTATTCGACTGCGGCTCATTCCGCAAGCCGGGATATGTCCCGGCTTGCGAGCCGCAGCCCCTCGGCGTGTGATGCGCGGTCACGCATCATCGGGTGCCTGTGCCGCCTGTACGCGTGCCCAGGGCTCCCCGAGGGAGCCCTGGTGTCCGCGGATGTGGGGGACGGTGGTGGGACGTTCCGGGGGACCCGGCGGACCCGGAGAGGAGAGGGGGAAGCCCCGATCGGCGGGCCTCTCCTCCGAGGCTTCGGCGCGCGCCTGGGACATCCCGGCGCGCGCCAGGTTACTGTCGCGGCCAAGACCGGGCAAATGCTCGAATAAACTCGGCCGCGACAGTATAATTTTTCCCCTGACCTAGTTTGAATAGCAGAAATTTGCGATTTGGTTCTTAAACCTCTAAATTTGGACGCTAATAGACGGTCGGCTTTATTGCCTTTGTCATAGTACCTTTGCTTAGTCCACCTTAACGCTCTCTCCACTTCGTCTAGTTGGGTCTGATTAAATTCAGATCTGGTTTTGTCTAATAGTTTAAATAGTTTTTTTGAGGGGTTATTCTTGTGTTTTTGTTCAAGGAGCTTAACTTTCTCTGCTAATTCGTTATATAGTTTTTGCTTAGCTTTTTTCTTGTGTGATGCTATGGAAATGATAGCTCCTCTTATTGTGGCCTTATGGGCTTCCCATAACATTGCTGGTGACTATACAGAGCCCTTATTCAGCGTGAAGTACTCTATGAGCTTCTGTTTAATATCAATCTCTACATCCGTTTAATTTAGCAGCATATCATTTAGTTTCCAATTATATTGATTGTTTTTACAGAAAGGGGAGAGAGAGTACCAGTGACACCAGAGCGTGGTCTGACCATGATATAGAGCCTATGTCTGACTGGGAGGATGCCTGTAGAATGTCTTTGGTACCCAGAAAATAATCAATCCTCGAATAGGTCTGGTGTGGGGGTGAATAGAACGAGTAATCTCGCTGACCCTGATATTGCGCCCTCCAAATATCAGTGCGTGAGAACTCTTTCAATGTGATTCTAAATTCTTTTGCATTTTTTTCTGTAGAACGTGGGTGAGGGGTTCCTTGAATGCTTACTCTGTCTTGCTTGGGGACTGCTAACATGTTCACATCTCCTACCAGGAGAAGTGTGGTTTTTGGTTGGGGGGATATACTTTCACATAAGTCTCTCAGAAATTTCGCTTCGCCTTCATTTGGGGAATATACATTTACTTAGATTATCTCTACCCCTGACAAGGTTCCGTGTAGTATTAGATATCTGCCCTCTGGGTCTGAAACCTGTTTGTTTAAAGTAAATGGGATGTTGTGCTTAAAAAGAATAGCCACCCCTCTTTTTTTTACTGTGTAGGACGCATAGTATGCTTGAGGGTAGATTCTATTGAAGGTGTTTGGGGGGATGTAGTGTTAAAGTGGGTCTCTTGGAGGAATAAAATATCTCCATTTGTTTTCTTAAGTTCTTGTAGAGCAAGTGTTCTCTTTATTACAGAATTCAGCCCCTTTACGTTTAGTGATACTAGTTTTAGTGATGTTTTATTGGCCATTTTTTTTTTTTAATTGAGTGGGGCCTTGTGATCCCTCCACTTTCCCAAGGTGGTGGGGTGGCCTATGTTCTTTCATTATATATTTGTCCCGGTAAGATCTTAGTGTGTCTTTGATATCTATATCTCGTATTCCTCGGATCTCTAGGAGACCTGTTCTGACAGGGACTGGGGAGGGAGAGGGTAGGCGACAGGGGGGAAGGAGGATAGAAGAAAGGAAAAAGAAAAGAAAGAGTGGGCGGTAACAGCGCCCCAACATAGTGGCCCTCACCGCGCTAAGGGTGAGAGTGTAGGTGTAGAGGGAGAAAGGGGGTGGTCCGGTATTAATGGGGTTGCACCCCATATGGCCATCCCCTGACCTCACCAGAGAGACAAGGGGTTAACTGGACTGCGGTCCAGGGATGAGGTTTGCACCTTGTTGTACCTTGAAAATGTATGTTCCCCTGTTCCCATGTTTCATTATAAGCATGTATTTTAATGTTTTAAAGTGCATTTCTGTATCTCCAGTTCTGGAGATCGCAGAGAGTTCATATTTGGCCAATATGTGGAGTCACTGTAGGCATTAAAAACTGGCAAAGGTCGACCCACTGAGCCCACCAGAATGGAATTTATTAATATGTGTAGATATTAAAGTGTATATGTATTTTATGTTGGATCTGTTCTGAAAATGCTGACGCCATTTGCTAGGCTAATAAGTCATGAAGGCCAGACGGCTGAGTAGCCTAAGCACGGCAATCACAAAGTTAACTGCCTTGATTGTTACCCAATGTCTAGGGATTAAGTATTAATCAATCAACAAACTCTGTTACCTGAGGGCATGGGTTAGTCTGTTAGTCTGTGTCTCCACGTTAGATAATTGTTCACCAATAGGCTGTGTTCAATGTTAAGAATAGGGTTGCACAGGTATATAAACTGTGTCAACCCTACAGTTTTTAGTTATGCTTCTGATATTATCTTGAATGTCACTGGATTGCTGGAGTTATGCTTCTGATTCCACCTTGAAAGTCACTGGACTGTTGGAAAATTGCTATTGGATACTTCTCCATCCCCCAACCCTAAGTAAGTGTTACCTTCTTGTCTGTTGATTGTACTATATTGCTGTGTTCACCTTATTTAAGGAATAAATTATATTTTATTATATCTAAGCCTCGTTCAGTTCAACCCAGATATTTGGTGTTCATTATATCTTGTCATAAGCTACCGCGACAAGCTCTATAATTAACTGGTGGCAAGCGGTGGGATTGAACTGGACCTGTGTTACAGTATACTGCGGGATACTGTAACATAGTAGGAACTTGATGGTAATTGCAAGTTCCTGGGACTAAAGATATTGAACAAGCAGTAGTGCAACAGTTAACACAAGTTGTAACACCACCTCACTGCTGTGACTGAACCATGAGCAAGGCTGAAGGCTCATCCAACATGTGGACCCGAGCTCAGCTGAAGGACAAGTGCCGTGAATATGGACTGCCCTATGAGAACCAGGAGGTCGCAGACATGGTTGACGCAATCGGTGACTATGAAGCCCGGCTTGCAGAGCCTCAGGATACGGCTCAGCTTGCCCTTTTACAGCCATCCGGAGATCGGAAGGAACCCAGTGCCGGGGCGGCAGAATCTCGGGGAGGGAACGAGTGGACCTCCCGGGAGCAGTGCAACAGGAGGGGTACTGGTTGCTGCGGCTACCAGTCCGTTCACCCCTGAAATGTTGGCACTGATTACTGCGTGGGGAGACAGAGGGACACTGGAGGAACAGCTGCAGTTTATCACTATGGCAGTGAACAGATCCGTTTATTGCCCCCCTGTCCAACCCAACACAGATGAACTCAAGCTGGACCAGCAGTCTCACCAAGTTCGTCGAAGGCACTGACCAGATCGACAGTTTCTTAAAGAACGTTGAAACGCAGTGCCGGCGGTACAAAGTGCTTCCCCAGCATAGGGTTGCACGTTTGGACCCCTTACTGTCCGGCTTGGCTAAGCAGACGATGATGGCGCTTCCAGATGAGTATGCTGATGATTTTGACCACCTGAAAGAACTGTTATTGTTACAGTACGGTTTTACCCCTGAAGCCTACCGGGGTAAATTCCGGCAGGAAGAGAGGCAGCCCCAGGAGTCCTACACTGGCGACACACTTTATTCGAGCTCGGCTAGTCCCACGAATTCGGGTATACCCGGGTGTATTGAGGTTTGTGACTGTTTTCTGCCCGAGTGCATTGAGGTATTTTCCAGGCAGGGATTGAAGCATTTTATTCCCGCTGGCTGCAATACTGCACAGTATATATATATATATATATATATATATATATATATATATACTGCATTACAATTCATGAATTTATGCCATCTTGTAGACACGCGAAGCATTGCAGCCTATTAAATCCTAATCATTATCATTTAACAGATCAGCCGCCCGTTATCCAGGCACGAACCCAGGCTGGGAAGGCAAATGCAACGGGGCTTGTCAGAGGTGAGGAGCGGCGCATTCCAGGTATCTGCCAGGTACATACTGGGTATTTGCTCGAATAAAGTGTGTCGGTGCAGTATGTCACCTACGTGACCCGCATGGCTTTATACGGGATACGCTGGGTGGAGGGCTATGAGGCACGGACTTACCAACGCCTGCTGGACCTCATCTTCCAGGAGCAGCTCATGGAGCAGTGCCCGCCGGCAGTGAGGGCTTGGGTGTACGACAAGAAGCCCAAGACTTATCAGGAGGCGGTGAGGCTTGCAGATGACTATGTGGCCAGCCGAGCCCTGATGACCGCCAAAACAGTAGCCAAGGCGGCGGTGGCACCGGCCAAAAGGTTTGCCAATACCCCCCAATGGACTCAGAGGCCGCCTGCGGGCAGCAATCCACCGAAGGCGGGGGAGCTCCGGCACGAGCGCCGGTGCTACAACTGCAACCGCCCTGGTCACATCTGACCAGATTGCCTGGAACCCCTGCGTTCCGGCAGACCCCATCAGGGGCAACGCACCCCAGCTGCGAAGCCGTTAGCCCGCGTGCGGGTGGCTTCCGCCACAGACTCTGGACCGGTCATGGAACCAACGCCCAGCGAGACGTCCCATGCAGCACCTGTCCCGGTTTCATCGGTGCCTACAGCCAGGAGCGGAGGACATCTCAGCGTGGACCTGCAGCAGATGGACAGCCGGAGCAGACATCTCACCCCGGTCACAGTCGGTGACCGGCAAGCAGTCGGCTTGCTGGATTCAGGCGCTGCAGTGACCCTGGTCCGACCTGATATGGTCCGGCCAGAGGAATTGATCCCAGGCCCTGGGATACAGATCACTGTGGCCGACGGAGAGCCACGTTTTCTGCAAGTGGACAGAATCTTTTTGGATTGAGGGGAGGGCCAGGGTGTGCGGGAGGTGGGGGTTTTACCCGGTTTGGATGCCGATGTTCTTCTTGGCAACGATCTGGGACCAATGACCTGCACCTATGACCGAGTGCCCAAACCCGCTGCAGTGGCGGCGGTTACCCGGAGCCAGACAGCGGCAATGGCGGCGGCGCCAGTCCCCCAGCGTTTGGGACCAACGTTAGCGGAGGGCGCAGAGGAGCCCGGGGAGGTAAGCCAGGATCAGTTGCAACCACAGACTGACTTACTGTTCCCCCTCACCCTTCCCCACTCTCCGGACAATGACATGACTGGGGGGTGGCCAGAATTAGGAGCCCAGTTTAGGGAGGCAGTGAAGACAGACCCTACCCTGGCCGGCGTGAGACTTCGGGCATCCGAATCTCAGGCAGGGGAGGGCACTGAGCGCTGCCTATGGTATAAGGGACTCCTGTATAGAGAAGAAGGGAACCCAGGGATAGAGGAGGGATTGACCAGTAAGCGACAGCTAGTAGTGCCCCAGGGGTACTGACAGCAACTGTTACGGGTAGCTCACTCTATTCTGTTAGCGGGACATCAGGGGGTCAACAGAACGCGAGCCCGATTATTACAGCGTTACTACTGGCCGGGGGCATCTCGAGATGTGGGCAATTTCTGCCGCTCTTGTGATGCCTGCCAGCGAGTGGGTAAGGCGGGCGACCGTGTGAAGGCACCCCTGAAACCTCTACCGATAATAGGGGAACCCTTCCAGAAAGTAGCGATGGACCTTATAGGACCCCTTATGATTCCTAGCAGGTCAGGGAAGCGCTACATCCTCACGGTGGTGGATTTTGCCACCCGGTACCCTGAGGCGGTAGCGCTTGGCAACATAGATGCCAAGACAGTGGCAGCAGCTTTGCTGAACATTTTTTCCAGGGTAGGTTTCCCTAGTGAGGTCCTAACTGATCAGGGGTCGCAGTTCATGAGTGAACTGTTACATTGTCTCTGGGAGGCATGCGGTGTACAGCACCGGCGCACTACCCCTTACCACCCCCAGACAAACAGATTATGTGAGAGGTTTAACGATTCCCTGAAGCAGATGCTTCGGACCTTTATAGAGGCGGAGGGGAAAGACTGGGAGATTCACCTGCAGCACTTGCTGTTTGCATTCCGAGAGGTACCGCAAGAATATACAGGCTTCTCCCCCTTCGAGCTACTATATGGCCGCAGGGTACGTGGACCTCTGGACCTATTCCGTGAGGGATGGGAAGGGGAGACTACTGCTACTGATGCTTCAGTGATCCAGTATGTAGTAGATCTCCGAGACCGGTTAGAGATGCTCATGGGGGTGGCCCAGGACCACCTCAGGGCCGCTCAGACCAAGCAAAAGCAATGGTATGACCGGCATGCCCGTAGCAGAGAATTCATCCCAGGACAGCAGGTGCTTGTTCTCAAACCCACTCGGGAGAACAAGTTAATGGCTGCCTGGTCGGGACCGTACCCGGTCATCCGAAATGTGAATGAGTGCAACTATGTTGTACAGTTAGAGCCTGAGAGGCACAAGACATATCACATTAACATGTTGAAAGAGTACAGAGCACCGAGTATGGGAGCAGTAATGGCCATTTGTAGCCCACTGCTGGAGGATCCGGCGAGCAATGCTCTGCCTGATCTCCTAGGGGAGGCTAGGCAGGGAAACACTGTGGAGCAGGTGGAGATAGGGGCACAGTTGAGCTAGGCAGAAGGGAGAAGCCAGGGACATGCTAGCTAAGTATGGGGCCCTCTTCACTGACATGCCAGGGACCACACATCTCACAAAACACCCAGTGCTCACAGGGGACCTGCGGCCTCTGCATAAGCACGCTTATAGAGTGTCAGCAGAGGTCAAGACCAGTATGGAGAGGGAGATAGAGGAGATGCTGACCCTAGGGGTTATTACTCCATCCCAGAGTCCTTGGGCAAGTCCGGTAGTCCTAGTTCCTAAGAAGGACAAGACCACCCGGTTTTGTGTGGACTACCGGTTGCTCAACGCTGGGACGGTGTCAGATGCCTATCCCATGCCCCGCATGGATGAGTTACTTTGCCCCCGCGAGTTCATCTAGTATCTGACCAGTATGGATTTGAGCAAAGGCTATTGGCAAATCCCACTGACCCTGGAGGCTAGGGAGAAGTCAGCATTCATCACTCCAAGTGGCCTCTATGAGTTTTTAGTGATGCCATTTGGGATGAAGAATGCCCCGGCTACCTTCCAACGCCTGGTCAATAGGTTACTGGAAGAGATGCAGAGCTATGCCAGGGCTTACTTAGATGACATTGCTGTCTTTAGTAATTCCTGGGACTCCCATTTAGGACATGTAGCTGCGGTGCTAGATATGATCAGGGAGGCTGGGCTTACCTTGAAACCCACTAAGTGTATGGTAGGGATGGCAGAGATCCTGTACTTAGGGCACAGGGTGGGTGGAGGGCACCTCAAACCAGAGCAAGCCAAGGTAGAAGCCATAGTTCAGTGGCCTGTTCCAAAAACCAAGAAACAGGTCATGGCATTTTTGGGCACTGCAAGGTACTATAGGAAGTTTGTCCCACAGTACAGCGCCGTGGCCAAACCCCTGACTGATTTGACTAAGAAGCAACTGCCTGTGCTTATCACCTGGACTCCTGCCTGTGAAACTGCTTTCCAGGCACTGAAAACTGCGCTTGCTGGGGCCCCCATACTGGCTGCCCCAGACTATACCAAACATTTCCTCATACAGACTGATGCCTCGGACTATGGCATTGGGGCTGTGTTGAGCCAAGTGGGGGACGGCGGTAGAGAGCACCCTGTGGTGTACCTCAGCCGAAAACTACTTCCCAGAGAGGTGGCCTATGCCACCATTGAGAAAGAGTGCTTGGCCATTGTGTGGGCACTCAAAACACTCCAGCCCTATGTGTATGGAAGGGCTTTCACGATCCTCACAGACCACAACCCCCTGAGTTGGCTGCAGAGGGCATCAGGGGAGAATGCCAAGTTGCTAAGGTGGAGCTTGGCCTTGCAAGAGTTTGAATTTACCATTCAGCACAAAAAGGGTAGTGAAAACAGCAATGCTGATGGACTTTCACATCAGGGCTATCCCTCTGAGACTGAGTTCGTTAAGGGTGCCAGCAGTGCCCCACTCCCCGTTAGGGTCAGGGGGCCACAGGTCACCCATTAAGAAGGGGAGGTGTAGAGGGAGAAAGGGGGTGGTCCGGTATTAAAGGGGTTGCACCCCATATGGCCATCCCCTGACCTCACCAGAGAGACAAGGGGTTAACTGGACTGCGGTCCAGGGATGAGGTTTGCACCTTGTTGTACCTTGAAAATGTATGTTCCCCTGTTTCATTATAAGCATGTATTTTAATGTTTTAAAGTGCATTTCTGTATCTCCAGTTCTGGAGATCGCAGAGAGTTCATTTTTGGCCAATATGTGGAGTCACTGTAGGCATTAAAAACTGGCAAAGTTTGACCCACTGAGCCGACCAGAATGGAATTTATTAATGTGTAGATATTAAAGTGTATATGTATTTTATGTTGGATCTGTTCTGAAAATGCAGACGCCATTTGCTAGGCTAATAAGTCATGAAGGCCAGACGGCTGAGTAGCCTAAGCACGGCAATCACAAAGTTAACTGCCTTGATTGTTACCCAATGTCTAGGGATTAAGTATTAATCAATCAACAAACTCTGTTACCTGAGGGCATGGGTTAGTCTGTTAGTCTGTGTCTCCACGTTAGATAATTGTTCACCAATAGGCTGTGTTCAATGTTAAGAATAGGGTTGCACAGGTATATAAACTGTGTCAACCCTACAGTTTTTAGTTATGCTTCTGATATTATCTTGAATGTCACTGGATTGCTGGAGTTATGCTTCTGATTCCACCTTGAAAGTCACTGGACTGTTGGAGAATTGCTATTGGATACTTCTCCATTCCCCAACCCTAAGTAAGTGTTACCTTCTTGTCTGTTAATTGTACTATATTGCTGTGTTCACCTTATTTAAGGAATAAATTATATTTTATTACAGAATATCTAAGCCTCGTTCAGTTCAACCCAGATATTTGGTGTTCATTATATTTGTCATAAGCTACCGTGACAGTAGGG
This sequence comes from Ascaphus truei, assembly GCF_040206685.1. Classification (NCBI taxonomy): domain Eukaryota; kingdom Metazoa; phylum Chordata; class Amphibia; order Anura; family Ascaphidae; genus Ascaphus; species Ascaphus truei. The sequence continues at coordinate 4,212,969 of NC_134494.1, forward strand.
GAGGGGGGAAGAGGGGCACAGGGATGAGGAGGGGGAAGAGGGGCACAGGGAGGAGGAGGGGGGAAAGAGGGGCACAGGGAGGAGTAGGGTGGGGAACGGGCACAGTGAGGAATAGGGGGGAGAGGGGCACAGTGAGGAGGAGGGGAGTATAGAGGGGCATAGAGAGGAGGGAGAGAGGGGCACAGTAAGGAGAGGGGTGAGAGGCACAGTGAGGAGAGGGGTAGAGGGGCACAGTGAGGAGGAGGGGGGTATAGAGGGACATAGAGAGGAGGGGGAGAGGGGCACAGTAAGGAGAGGGGTGAGAGGCACAGTGAGGAGAGGGGGAGAGGGGCACAGTGAGGAGAGGGGGGAGAGTGGCACAGTGAGGAGGGGGATAGGGGCACAGTTAGGAGAGGTAGAGAGGGGCAGATTGAGATGGGGTGGGGGTGAAGAGCTCAGGGAGGAGGGGGAATAGGGGCACAGGCAGGAGGAGAGGGAAGAGGGGCACAGGGAGGAGGGCGGAAGCGGGGCACAAGTAGGAGAGTGGAAGAGGGGCACAGGGAGGAGGGGTGAAGAGGGGCACAGGGAGGAGGGGGTATAGAGGGGCACAGGGAGGAGAAGAGGAGGAAGAGGGGCAAAGGGAGGAGAAGGGGAAGAGGGGCACAGGGAAGAGGGGGATGGGGAGGGGAAGGGGGGCACAGGGAGGAGGGGGGGAGAGGGGCACAGGGGGAGGGGGGAGAGGGGCACAGGGAGGAGGGGGGAGAGTGGCACAGGGAGCAGGGGGGAAGAGGGGCACAGGGAGGAGGGGGGAAGAGGGACACATGGAGGGGAAGAGGGGCACAGGGAGGAGGAGGGTGGGGAAGAGGTACAAGGAGAAGGAGGGTGGGTAAGAGGGGCACAGGGAGGAAAAGAGGGGCATAGGAAGGAGGAGGGGGAAGAGGAGCACAAGGAGGAGGGGGAAGAGGAGCACAAGGAGGAGGGGGAAGAGGGGCATAGAGGAAGAGGGGGGAGAAGGGCAAAGGGAGGAGGGGGGTATAGAGGGGCACAGGGAGGAGGAGGGGGGAAGAGGGGCACAGGAAGGAGGAAAAAGGGGCACAGGGAGGAGGGGGGAGAGGAGCACAAGGAGAATGGGTAAGAGGGGCACAGGGAGGAGAAGGGGGTATAGAGGGGCACAGGGTGGAGGGGGGAAGAGAGACACAGGGAGGAGGGGGGAAGAGGGGAATAGGGAGGAGGGGGGGAGAGGGGCACAGGGTGGAGGAGGGGGGTATAGAGGGGCACAGGGAGGAGGATAGGGGGAAGAGGGCCACAGGGAGGACTGTGGGGAAGAGTGGCACAGAGAGGAGGGGGAAAGGGGCACAGGGAAGAGGAGGGTGGGGAAGCGGCACAGGGAGGAGGAGGATGGGGAAGAGGGGTACAGTGAGGAGGGGGGAGAGGGGCACACTGAGGAGGGGGGAGAGGGGCACACTGAGGAGGGGGGAGAGGGTCACAGGGAGGAGGGGGAGAGGGGCACAGGGAGGTGGGTGAGATGAGCACAGGGAGGAAGGGGGAGGAGGGGGGAGAGGGGCAAAGGGAGGAGGGGGGAGAGGGGCACGGGTGGAGGGGGGAGGAGGGGGAAGCGGGACACAGGGAAGAGGGGGGAAGAGGGGCACAGGGAGGAGGGGGGAAGAGTGGCACAGGGAGGAGGGATGGAAGAGGGGCACAGGGAGGAGGGGGAAAGAGGGGCACATGGAGGAGGGGGGAAGAGAGGCACAGGGAGTAGGGGGAAGAGGGGCACAGGGAGGAGGGGGGAAGAGGGGCACAGGGAGGAGGGGGAAGAGGGGCACAGGATGTAGGGGGGAGGAGGGGGGGAAGAGGGTCACAGGTAGGAGGGGAGGAAGAGGGGCACAGGGAGGAGGAGGATGTGGAAGAGGGGCACAGGGAGGAGGAGGATGGGGAAGAGGGGCACAGGGAGGAGGAGGATGGGGAAGAGAGGTACAGGGAGGATGAGGATGGGGAAGGGGTACAGTGAGGAGGGGGAGAGGGGCACACTGAGGAGGGGGAGAGGGTCACAGGGAGGAGGGAGCAGAGGGGAACGGGGAGGAGGGGGATAGGGGCATGGGGTGGAAAGGGGAGGAGGAGGGGGGAGGAGGGGCACAGGGAGGAGGGGGGAGAGGGGCACAGGGAGGAGGGGGGAGAGGGGCACAGGAAGGAGGGGGAGAGGGGCACAGGAAGGAGGGGGGATTAAAGGGGAGAGGGGCACAGGGAGGAGGGGGGATTAGGGGGTGAGGGACACAGGGAGGAGGGGGGAGTAAAGGGGAGAGGGGAACGGGGAGGAGGGGGGATAGGGGCACGGGGTGGAAAGAGGGGGAGGAGGGGGGATAGGGGCACGGGGTGGAAAGGGGAGGAGGAGGGGGGAGAGGGGCACAGGGAGGAGGGGGGAGAGGGGCACAGGGAGGAGGGGGGAGAGGGGCATAGGAAGGAGGGGGAGAGGGGCACAGGAAGGAGGGGGGAGGAGGGGGTGAGGGGCACAGGGAGGAGGGGGAGTAGGGGGGAGAGGCACAGGGAGGAGGGGGAGAGGGGCACAGGGAGGGGGAGGGGGAGAGGGGCACAGGGATGAGAAGGGGGGAGGAGGAGGGGGGTAGAGGTACACAGGGAGGAGGGGGGAAAGGGGCACAGGGAGGAGGGGGAGAGGAGCACAGGCAGGAGGGGGAGAGGGGCTCAGGGAGGAGGGGGAGAGGGGCACAGGGAGGAGGGGGAGAGGGGCACAGGGAGGAGGGAGAGAGGGGCACAGGAAGGAGGGGGTGGGGCAAAGGGAGGAGGGGGGAGAGGGGCACAGGGAGGAGGGGGAAGAGGGGCACAGGGATGAGGGGGAGAGTGGCACAGGGAGGAGGGGGGAGAGGGGCATAGGGAGGAAGGGGGAGGAGGGTGGAGAGGGGCACAGGGAGGAGGGGGAGAGGGGCATAGGGAGGAGGGGGGAGGAGGATGGAGAGGAAGATGGAGAGGGGCACAGGGAGGAGGGGGGAGAGGGGCACAGGCAGGAGGGGGAGGGGGTGAGGGGCACAGGGAGGAGGGGGAGAGGGGCACAGAGAGGAGGGGGAGAGCGGCACAGGGAGGAGGGGGGAGAGGGGCACAGGGAGGAGCAGGGGAAGAGGGGAAGGGGGAAGAGGGGCAGACGGAGGAGGGGGGAAGAGGGGCACAGGGAAGAGGGGCACAGGGAGGAGTCGGGAAGAGGGGCACAGGGAGGAGGGGGGTAGTGGGGCACATGAAGGAGAAGGAGCAGGGAAGAGGGGCAAAGGGAGGAAGGGGAGGAGGGGGAGAAAGGGGCACAGGGAGGAAGGGGGGGGGGGAAGAGGGGCACAGGGAGGATGGGCACAGGGAGGAGAACGAAGGGGAGGAGGAGAGAGGCACAGGGAGGTGGAAGGTGGGGAATAGGGGCACAGTGTGACGCTTGTGCTCTCCAGAAAAGCACAGGGAAAGGGAAGGGACCGTAGCGAGGTGGGGAGGCCGCAGGGGAGACGAAGGGAGGGAGTTGCCGTGCAGCTGGGGATCGGTGCACGTCGTCACGTGACCGCGCCGCGCGCAGGCGAATACGCAATGCGTCCGGAGGTGTGGTGCTGTAAAGAATCCGCTCCGCAGTTTACTGGTTGCCTTACCTTGCAGACATGTGCAGTCCTGGAACAGCTCTCCTGATGTTTGCTGCAGCCTGGATTCACTCACCAAAGCTATGCACACTCCCTCTGGTATCTACTGCAGCTGTGCAGCCTATCACTGCAACCTAGACTTGCATTCAGTCATTGGAGCAGTACCTTCACACCCCCCTCCGGGGATTGGCCCGCTGGCCTTTAAGTATTGTCTTCCCCATAATGCTCCCTGCCGAGCATAGTCCTTCCTGGATGTCACTATCTGTTCTGCCACAAGCTCTCGCTTGTTCCTGTCTCTCATGCTGAAGCGGAGTATTCTCCTTGTTGTCTGCAGCTCCAGGTTTCCTAAGGCCGGCTGCTATATTCACGCAGCGGTCTGCTCCAGTCTCCTGTGTTGTAGCTGAGTACTATTCTTGTTCACTTCAGCTCCTTGTTTCCTGTGACCGGCTGCTATATTCACGCAGCGGTCCACTCCTGTTCTCCTGTGCTGAAGCAGAGGTTTTCGTCCCTGCGTCCCTCAGCCTCCTGGATTCCTGCACTGAAGCGGATGTTTCGTCCCTGCGTTCTTCAGTCTCCTGGATTCCTGCACTGAAGCGGAGGTTTCCCTGTGTATCTTCAGCTTCCTGGTTCCTGGGGCCTACTCTTTCCCTAATCTAGAGAGGCCGTGTCCTGGTTCCTGCGCTGAGACAGAGGATTCCCTAGCCGCTCAGGACTCTTGCGCTGTAGCACTGGTGCACCCGTGCAGCAAAGCGGTGTGCTACTCTGGTCTGCCTACCATCTCCTGTGACCAGTACCATGGGCCATGGTCGTCGCTCGCGCAGAGGCCAACCCCGCGCTCCTAAGCTGAAGCGGGGCTCTCCTGACTACCTGTTGCCGAACTCTTGCCTGAACAATGTTTATCCTGATGTCTCCTGTCCTGACCCTGGCTTCTACAACGACGACGCTGTCTTCTCCAATCCTGATCCTGCGACATATGACTACGAACTGCGCAATCCGGATCAGCCTGCGCGGTCTCAGGTCGGTGCTTTTACAACCCCACCTCAGCCTCGCGGTCCGGTCCTGGTTTGTGGCGAGCAGAAGCGTGACAGTATGCTCGGCCGCACAAACTCGGACCGCCCTGTGGTGAGGGTTGGTACGTTTCGGTCTGAAAGCCTGTCCCAGCCTGTAAACCAGTCCCAGTGTGAATACCAATTTCTATGTGAGATAATACCCCTGATTGAAGATCTGATTGTGTTTGTAGGTTTAACCCCTTTGCAAAACAAATGCCGTAATGATCTCATGATGAAGGTTTACCGCCTTCGGGACTTAAAACAATCGCTGGCCGCTTGTATTTGCTTTCCTGGTTACCCTTTAACTTGGGAAAATGTGTACCCTTTAGAATTGGACGACGCCCAAAAGGAACTCTCTTCCCTGGCCTTGTCTTTAGACATTTATATAGCAAAAGAGGACCCTCTCCTCATGTTGGCTGATGCCCAAAAAACACTCCATATCCTTTCCATGACATTGGACATTTGCATAAAGGAACAGGATCCTCCCCTCGCCAGCTTCGCTGCCGCTTGGCTGTATCCCTGGTCTACCACGGATCCTTGCCCTGAGTGTATGCCCGGGTTCCCTGACACCAATGATATGTTTTCGATAACCCCTGCCGATCAGTCCTGTGAGGTCCCCCTGGAGAATACATATGTTGCTCTACCCAGCACTAATGTTCTTGTATCAGAGAATAAGTTCATTAGGTCTCCTATTTCTAGCTCAGAAGTCCTTTCTCTAGGTCTTGAGGGTTTTCCAGCTTTAACCCCTGCCGAGCAGTCCTGTGAGGTTCCCCTGGAGAATACATATGTTTCACCAGCCAACACTAAGGTTCTACTATCAGAGAATAAGTCCCTTTGTTCCCCTATTTCTAACTCCGAATCTGTCACTCCAGCTCTTGAAGGTTTTCCAGCTTTAAACTCTGCTAGGCAGTCCTGTGCGCTTTCCCCGTCAGAGAAAGAATCCCTAAGTTCTGTTCCCAGGGTTATTTCTGTATTAACCTCTGTGGGGCAGCTCTCTGAGTTTCCTTTGGTAAATCCCTGTTCTCTGTCAGCCATGGTCACGCCCCTAGCTTCAGAGGAGAGATTCCTGGTCTGTCCTAATACAGAGAGATTACCTATGTTTTACTCTCAGGCATTGTCTGCATTAACCCCTGTAAATTCTTGCTGCCTCCAAGTTAATGCCTTCGTTTTAGCCTCAGAGAATGAGTCCACAAGTCAGACAGCAGAGGTTCCATTGAGGGATTCCCATAACCGTACGGAGTCCCTAGATATTCTTTGCTGTAAATCCCCTGCTTCAGCTCAAGTTTCCGCAGTTTCGTCTCCGGAGACTTCGGCTAAAGTTCTGGTTCCTGATAAATGTATTCAGGAGTCAGGTTTTTTCCCTAAGCTTGCTCGCAGAGTTCCTTCTCCCGGGTGTTTCGCTGAACCAGCCTGTCGCCCACATAGCGGTGATCCCTGCTTCAGCGCATAGTTCCCACATTATGGAGTCTGCAGTAATTTCTGGTTTCCCAGACATTCCTTACCAAATACCTACTTCAGAGACCAGTACAGTTATGATTCACCCCCGTGTACTGTCTGAGTTCTCCTCCTCTTTAAGCTTAGGGTTAAAAGCATACAGTAGTCTGTATGTCCCTCCTGGGGTTCATATTATGTTCCCAGGAATGTTTGCTGACGCACGGTTTTCTCCCAAAAGTGACGCTTTTTCATATAGATTAGTAAAAAGCTTGCACACTGTTTCCCTTTTCGCTGAATTGTGTCTTTCTAGTTTTGAGACTCTGAGAGGTAATGATTCTCCTTCTGATTCTGAAGCTCTTCCTACAAGGAGTATCCTGATTGGGGGTCCCCCTGATTTCTCTGTCCAGGCTAATTCTCCAGGGATCAGCATATCTGTAGTCACTTCCTTAGTACTGTCTGAGGTCACCATGCATATATTACAAGTCCTGGGGTTTAAATCTGAGCTATTTAGCTGTCCTGCCTTTGCTGAAACCCAGTCCCTCAGTACTGTGTCTAAATATGCCCCAGCAAACATAGGGTTACTCTGGGAAGAAATGAAAACTCCTGTCTTAAAGGGTATTTTTTCTCACATGTCCAGCAAATCTAGAACCTCAGTAATTGTTTCTAAGTCACTTATCAATACATCTGATTTTTTCTCTAATCAAACCCAGACACCCTCACTATCGGTTAGGAGTCCTGTGATCAGAGATTTTGCACTAGAAAACACACCAATTCATGTTTTTGTCAGGTTAGGTACCCCTGTGGTTAGGGCCATTGCAGTTTCGGAAAAGACTCCTTGTACTCCTAAGGTGCCTGTCATTAAGAGTTTTCATAGTTCATACTTGCTGCTTGTTGATTCTCAGGGCCCTGTCACTGAGGTACAGACTTCAGCTTCTGATGTTAGCTTCCCTCCCACCACTACCCTGGCTCTGCCTTTTTCTCAAGCTACTGATTTGAAGATCCCAAGGACTATTCCTGATTCACTGACAATATTATCTCCCAATGAAGATTTCCCAGTATTGGAGAGCTCTACTGTTGTTTGCTTCTCTGCTCCTGCTAAACCATGGTTTTGTCCCTCGGAATTTTCGGTTGCCCCTGTTATTTCCTCTCAGTTGGAAATACTCTGTACGTATCCCAAGATTTCGGTCCCTATGCCTGGTTTACTGCTTGCCTTGTCACCTTCCATACCAATACCGGGAGATGCTTCCAACCAGCCTATACCCTTACTAACCATTACCTGGGAGCCTTCTAGAGGAAAAATTCCTCGCAAATTCCAACATGCAGTGGTCAGCCAAGACTTTTTCTGTTACAAAGTTCCTCCTGGTGTATTCGATCAACTATCAGGGCCGCTGATCCTAGAGTCCGGTTCATTTATTAAAGACTGGGCTTCCTGTAGGGGTTCTCCTGCCGTTTCTGCTCTGGAATCCTCTGGTTCTTCACAGCCCTGGATTTCCAAGTCATTTTGCGAGGCGAGCCATGTACCAAAGATGTTTCTTCCATCAATCTCATATCCTAGAACTGTACTCACCAAAGAACTGCTCGTTTACGGATGCCCTTTCCACCTAAAGAATTTTAGGAACAACTCAATGTCCCCAAGACCCATGGATGGTCCTGTCTGGCCGCAGTTCTCACCGGGGGGTGGGGGTACACTAAGGACTAACCACGAGTCTCTGGACCACGACTCTAACCCCAATCCTAGACGGTTCAGCAACAATTCCCGGTCCCCCAACTCTAGGTGTGCTCATGTTCGCCCGGAGGTCTCGCGTGAAGGATGGGGTACTGTAAGGAATCCGCTCCGCAGTTTACTGGTTGCCTTACCTTGCAGTCTTGTGCAGTCCTGGAGCACCTCTCCTGATGTTTGCTGCAGCCTGGATTCACTCACCAAAGCTATACACACTCCCTCTGGTATCTACTGCAGCTGTGCAGCCTATCACTGCAACCTTGACTGGCATTCATTCATTGGAGCAGTACCTTCACACCCCCCTCCGGGGATTGGCCCGCTGGCCTTTAAGTACTGTCTTCCCATAATGCTCCCTGCCGAGCATAGTCCTAACTGGATGTCTACTGTTTTGCCACAAGCTCTCGCTTGTTCTCCTATGCTGATACCAGGTTCCGCCCTGCGTCCTTCAGCTTCCTTCAAGCCGCTTGTTCTCCTATGCTGATACCAGGTTCCGCCCTGCATCCTTCAGCTCCCTTCAAGCCGCTTGTTCTCCTATGCTGATACGGAGGTATCCCCTGCGTCCTTCAGCTTCTGTTCTCCTGTGCTGAAGCAGAGGTTTCGTCCCTGCGTCCTTCAGCCTCCTGGATTCCTGCACTGAAGCGGATGTTTCGTCCCTGCGTTCTTCAGTCTCCTGGATTCCTGCACTGAAGCGGAGGTTTCCCTGTGTATCTTCAGATTCCTGGTTCCTACTCTTTCCCTAATCTAGAGAGGCCGTGTCCTGGTTCCTGCGCTGAAACAGAGGATTCCCTAGCCCGCTCAAGACTCTTGCGCTGTAGCACTGGTGCACCCGTGCAGCAAAGCGGTGTGCTATTCTGGTCTGCCTACCATCTCCTGTGACCAGTACCATGGGCCATGGTCGTCGCTCGCGCAGAGGCCAACCCCGCGCTCCTAAGCTGAAGCGGGGCTCTCCTGACTACCTGTTGCCGAACTCTTGCCTGAACAATGTTTATCCTGATATCTCCTGTCCTGACCCTGGCTTGTACAACGACGACGCTGTCTTCTCCTTTCCTGATCCTGCTACGTTTGACAACGAACTGCGCAATCCGGATCAGCCTGCGCGGTCTCAGGTCGGTGCTTTTACAACCCCACCTCAGCCTCGCGGTCCGACCCTGGTTTGTGGCGAGCAGAACCCTGACAATCACACAGTAGAATTACATAGTAAAACAGCAGAGATTAACATGCCATTTCATAATGTGTACATTTATTTTTAGAACATGATGATGAAGATGATGATGATGATGCCGCCATAGACACAGAAATACAATCAAGTGAGCATGAAGAGGTTCCAATTGAAACAGTTATACCGCCAAATCGTCCATCAACTAACACATACGATGCAATAGTAGCTTCTGAGGGAAAAATTGTGGAAGCAGAAAATCGTCGCCATTCTGATCTGATGACAGTGCTGGAAAGGATCATTGCACTGCAGGAAGAAACGATATCACAATTGGCACATCTCCACAGGGTCTTCATTGAAGTGCCTAAACAGTTGCAAAAAATCAACACCTCATTCGAAGCATTAGTTGTTCAGCAAACCCAAGCAAATTACTTGAGAATGACTACTGTACCACATTTCAACTTCAACACCTCACAGGCAGGATCTTTACATGCTGGTAATTTTTCACCACATGCATCTGATCTTCATTCCCCAGGTCCGAATGTTACCGGTCAAGTAGCAGACATTTCTGTGCAGGTTCCTGACGACATCCTACCGCTGCCATCTGTAGAAAATCAGGAGCTGACACCTACAAAGGAGGCGACAAAAACAAAACAGCACAAGCAGTTACTACTGACCAGTTTTTGGACACAAACAAAAAAAGACACACATGAAACAGACCAACCATCACTTGTGCAGTGTCTACCAACTTGCTCCCATGTGTCAGTGGGCACAAGCCCTGTCGGTGAGTCACTGGCCACAAGCCCTGTCCGTGAACAGTCACTACCCACAAGCCCTGTCCGTGAACAGTCACTGGCCAAAAGCCCTGTCGGTGAACAGTCACTGGCCACAAGCCCTGTTGGTGAGTCACTGCCCACAAGCCCTGTCGGTGAACAGTCACTGCCCAAAAGCCCTGTAGGTGAGTCACTGGCCACAAGCCCTGCCCGTGAAGTGCCAGAGGCCACTCAAAGTGGCTCTCTTGTGGCTAAAGTTGTTGCAAAAAGAAAAAGGAAAATCCAAGAGACAACAAGCAGGCCTGTTACTCGCTCTCAAAAGGAAAAAAAATAATAAATGTTATAATTCACTAAATATGTCTTTGGCCTTGTTTTGTTTACTTCAGATTATCTAATTAATATTGTATGTATGCTGAAGACTGTGTTGTTTCCAAACTTTCAAGTATGTTCTTGTACACGTGAAGTTTTGGAAATGTTAACAGTCCTAATTAATGAATAGTGTTATTAATATTGATGTATTAATCATCTGTTCAGTAATGGTCCACCAGGAGCCAGTTGCTATGTTTAGAGAAGCTGCCATTGACTTACCTGCAAAACATTGTATTTGGGTGTGTTACTTGATGTAATCATTGCATGTGCATATTATTCACATGCAATTAAAAACACACATCTATTTAACTGCAAACATCTTTCTTGTCCGTGTACAGCAGGATTATGTGTAAAATATTACTTACCTTCACCTTGCTTGGCCATTGTAATGTTGTCCTTTAATCATTTATGTGTTCTTGTTTCAAGAACATCTGTGAATGTATACTAATATATATGTAGTATGTATGGATATATGTACACACACACACACACACACACACACACACAGACACACACTGTGTGTGTGTGTGTGTGTGTGTGTGTGTGTGTGTGTGTGTGTGTGTGTGTGTGTGTGTGTGTGTGTGTGTGTGTGTGTATATATAGTACTATCTAAACTGGTATAGATGTATTTACAAAAAACATACACTTCATGCTTCCTTGTGAAAATACAGTATTTTAATAATACAGGCCTAATGTTTGTGAACTATACTAACTGTGAGCCTATAACAGTATTGGCCTAAAACAAATGTTTATTACTTAATTCACTCATGTTTATCACCATTTAAATAGGTTTCATACAAGGCCTACTTACTGCCATCAATATGTTGTGTGTACTCCTGCATTATATATATATATTATTGGTTTTAACACTACAGGCCTTCTAAATTTAAAAAAAAACCTTTTTTGAGGGTAAATCACATTTACCAGACAGGTCAATGCAATAGGCCATAAAAGTTTAAGCCTCTATTATGTTAACCTTTAAATAAATCACACCAATATAAAAATCCCTCTTTACATATAAGCCCTTAAAAGTTGTAATATACACACACAGACATGTAAAGTTTGGTTTTACAGACATATTGTAATATATATATATAACTTGTATTCCTCAAGGGATCCGCACACTTGCTTGACAGACCATGCAAAGAAATAAACACAAACAAACAAAGATCATAGCGCAACACTGTAGGGTGAGCAGTATTGAACTAATATACACAGACAATTAAGAATCCTAGCGACAATTAAAACAACTATTTATTAAAAAGAACTATGCCAAAACTGAGGACCGCAGGTCATCTGGAACACAAAAATTGGAGCCCTACTTACAGACAGCAAGGCTTAAACTCGCATGGTAGGAACAAGTCCTAGATAGAGATGATCTCCCTGCCGGGTGTGATCTCTGCTCCACTGCGGCTCGAACTCCAGTCAGTCCCTTATGATGGTAACCGGAACATCTCCGGCCGTGGAGGCTGGTGTGCGGGGTCCACAGCTCTGCACCGCGTGTAGACACATGCCTCACTTCCTCCTCCGGAACAACGGGAAGTCTCTGCGCGCCCGCGCGCGATAGTACCCGTATTCTTAAAGGGACAGCTGGCAGGCAGAATGAAAGGCAGGGCTCCAAAGCCAAACGACCATATAAGTCCAAAGTCAATCAAACAGTGGCAGTGCCACTAGCCCTACGCGTTTCGTAGATGTCACTCTACTTCCTCAGGGGCTGTGATAGTGTAGCGTCCTCTATTTGAAAAAATAAAAAAAGATCTTCAGACCTGGACTGACTGTCAAATATCCTGGATCGGAAGGATAACAGCAGTAAAAATGAATATCTTGCCCAGGCTGTTATACTTCTTCCAAACTCTCCCGATAAAAGTTCCGATCAGGAAGCTCAAAAATATTCAAAATAGAATCTTTCAATTTATCATGAATCGCTCCCTAGGGTCGTCTCAATCAGCGCTGCTCCCTTCCCACGTTACCACACGAGAACGCTTCTCTGCTCCCGGGGTCACAAGCCGAGGTTTGTCTCTATCTATCTCTATCTCATCTAGGACTTGTTCCTACCATGCGAGTTTAAGCCTTGCTGTCTGTAAGTAGGGCTCCAATTTTTGTGTTCCAGATGACCTGCGGTCCTCAGTTTTGGCATAGTTCTTTTTAATAAATAGTTGTTTTAATTGTCGCTAGGATTCTTAATTGTCTGTGTATATTAGTTCAATACTGCTCACCCTACAGTGTTGCGCTATGATCTTTGTTTGTTTGTGTTTATTTCTTTGCATGGTCTGTCAAGCAAGTGTGCGGATCCCTTGAGGAATACAGGACATTCCACTGACAATTTGGCGCCAGGTTTTTTTCTTTATTTTGTGTTATTCTGTTAGTACTGACAGTATCACCGGGCAGCCATCCTTTATTAGAAGTTTTTTTTACTAATATCACACTGTGTTTTACACTTTAGCGCTAGTTCACATTTATTTTCACCATATATATATATAACTATATATATATATATATATATATATATATATATATATATATAACTATATATATATATATATAACTATATATATATATATAACTATATATATATAACTATATATATATATATATATATATATATATAACTATATATATATATATATAACTATATATATAACTATATATATATATATATAAAACTATATATATAACTATATATATATATATATATATATATATATATATATATAAAACTATATATATATATATATATATATATATATATATATATATATATATCTACATATATACTACAATATACATATACACATATACACATTATATATATATATATATAGAGAGAGAGAGATATATATATATATCTACATATACACACGTACTTTAACTGATGCAGACAGGGAGTTAACCAGACTTTCAAATAGACACAGAAATTTATGAGGAAAAAAAACATTTACTTTTGCAGGTGTGTGTGTATTTCATTATATGGCTGTGTAAGCACTATTTTCAGACAGTGCTCAATGTTATTTTTCCTCATCCCACAATGTTTCTTAATTTAAAGTCTACCAATGTTTTGAGAAATAAGATAACATTTGCTACATGTTTGTCTGAAAAATGCCTATCAGAAACCACAAATGTGAAACCAATTATTTCTACACATCCAATTGGTGCTTCAAACAAGGAGTAGAAGTTGTAACTTTTTCTGACCTTGAAAAGGAAACACAGCAAATAGTTAGGATTTGAACCGTTTCATTCTTATGAGCAAAGAACAGAGAACTGCAGACATCTTTTCTGTTAATCTGCAATGGCTGATGAATTTTTAAAAAATATGCATCCGCACAGAGGATACAAATTCATGATAGCACAAGCGATTTTGTCCGCCTCTGGACACAAAGCAAACACGGGACAAATCTATGATTTGATTAGAGCCAAGTATCCTTATTACCAAGAACCTGGGCGTGCAAGAAATTTTAAATCCTCAGTAAGATTCACTTTATCAACTAATGACTGTTTTGAACGTGTGCAGGATAAGCTACAAGACAGGTATGGTTTTTGGAAGATTGCTAAGGATAAACATTTCACCGTGGAAGAGGGCACACATATTGTGCTAAATGGCATATTTATTCCTAATGCCAATAGCAATGGATCCGCTACTACTGTTCCGTGTGAATCGATACCTGCTGCAATATCTGCACCCTCCATTCCTGAAACCCACATTCTACAAGAACATAACTACTATGATTATGTACCAAGCCTTTCAGCTGAAAATGCATTGGAATGGGTACCCGAAGAAATGAACCTACCTCCGGACCAATTGTTTGAAGAAAGCAGTGGCGATTCCTATGAGCGCTTCATGGAGGAGATGTGTGTCATACAGGATTTAGCGTTTGGGTCAAACGTGGATGCAAATGCCTTGGTTTTCTGGAGCGACCAGTTGCAGGCAGACGAAGTGTTACTTCTACAAGAATGGTAAATATAACAATCGTTATGCGTTGACTCAGCGTTAAAAGTTTTTTTTTTCTAACCACCATTTTCACTTTAAATGCGTGGATACAGCGTAACATTGCAGACTGCATAACATGTAGCGATCACAAACAAATTGTTTCCTATTACAATATAGTAGAACCTGAAAGAGTAGTACACATTGCTGACGGAATAAATCTACGTACTTTCCTATCCCTTTAAACATATTAGCAACATGTTACCATAACTCTAACACATACCTGTTTTGTTATCATGCAACATCTACAAAAAACAAACCGGGTCGACCACGTATGACGTGGGACCCTTGTCATGTGCCAAGCCGTCCTTAAAAAGGATTACGGATGTAAGTCCCGCCCCCAAGCGACGTGCGCGCCTCAAACCCTATTGGCTGTGTTGTTTTGTTATAGTTACGGTAACTGCACTGTGTCATGCGTGCGGCTCAGTGTTTGTGGGCGTACACTGGGCGTTAGCCGAATGTTAATTGAGTGGGAGGAGTGTTTGCGGGCGCTTCACGCTGGCTTTACATGACGTCACACGTATTGCATTTGCGCATTGTGTTATCGGCCGTGCTTTCTGTCCACACACGTCTGTTTAAAAAGAATACAGATGTACTCGTTTAGAACGAATGTAGTTTCGCCTTCATTGTTTTTGAAATAAATATTTTATGGTTAATGGTATTTTCAACATGTATTGAACGCACAACGTACGCATTGTTTTGCGCATGCGCTAACAGTTAGTCGACCCAAGCGTAAAGTGCGTGCGCACACTAAGATGTGCGCGCACATTTTTCTGTATACAGGCAACGTTAACTTCATATGCATAGTTATGCCTGCTACTAATTTAATGAACGATTACATAATGATGTACACTAGTACTTCTAACATATAAGTGACTGACGTGTGTAACGCGTTGTCACGGATACATATATAGTAAGATGCCATCTTTGAACATCATGTGTTTGCTGTATTTCAGAGATGTCGGGGAAGATACAATCGGATCAATGTATGATTTCAGAAGAGTCTACCTTTATATGAGATGATTGTGAGGAGGAGCCACCGACTACTATACTACATATGGAACTAATTTTATATTGCTTGCAGCGCTTACTAACAAACAATTAAAAATGTGATACCCTTATGCCTATATTGCATAAGCACTTAATTAACATAATGATGTTGCAAAATAGTGCAGGTAGAAATTTTCTTGAGTGCTCTTTAATTACTACTAACATTTTATGGCATGGTGTGTTTTATATATAACAACCATTCCCACTCTGCTAACACATTTGTGTATTCTATTGTGTAATGAATTGTGTATTCTGTATTCTATTGTGTATTCTATTGTGTATTCTATTGTGTATGACTGTCGAAACTATGTAACAATAATAATAATTATAATAATATGAGCACGTTCATGTATAGCGCTGCTAGTTGTACGCAGCGCTTTACAGACACATTTTTCAGGCTCAGGTCCCTGGCCCGTGGAGCTTACAATTTATTTTTTGCCGCCTGAGGCA
Organism: Ascaphus truei; assembly: GCF_040206685.1. Taxonomy (NCBI): domain Eukaryota; kingdom Metazoa; phylum Chordata; class Amphibia; order Anura; family Ascaphidae; genus Ascaphus; species Ascaphus truei. The sequence continues at coordinate 4,228,551 of NC_134494.1, forward strand.
CAGGGAGATAAAGTGACTTGCCCAAGGTCACAAGGTCACAAGGAGCCGACACCGGGAATTGAACCAGACTCCCCTGCTTCAAACTCTCAGTGCCAGTGTGTGTCTTTACTCACTGAGCCACTCCTTCTCCCAATGTAAAGGACACTTACAACCAACGAGCCATTTCTTGTTAAAAATCTCTTGTTACATGGGTATGTTGATACAATGCATGATGTTCTGAATATTACATCAACATCATGTAATGAAGTACGTTTCTGTGTATATTTCATTTACCTAACTAACTATAGTTTACTGTGTTTATTAAACGTTCTAAACATAAATAGTACAGACAATATGATGATATAAGCTACCATAATAAACCTGCTGTTATCATTTGTCAGTGTTATACATGGATCCTACACACATTGATACAGACACAAACAGTTGTCTTAAAAAGTGTGCCTATGCTAATGTGCACGTGATTGACGTTTATATTTTGAGAATACTTGATAATTATCATCATGATAATGATGAAGTGACGTGATTGACATTCCAAATATATTACCAACATTGTCATTGTGGGTAATTAGAAATGCAAAATTACAGTAACATTTGCGACAAAATTGTGGTTTTGTTTACACTTTGACACTTGTTACATGTAGGTCACATCCACACACGTGTGACTTATACATACACATGTCACAAATTTTAATTCATGTTGACTATTAATTTGTAGCATTAATAATCACCTACATTGCTAAATATAAGATGTAGTACGCATTGTTGTGATTACAGGCATTCATGCATGGAGTGTTATGATCAGTCAATTGCATCCGTGATGAATGAGCTCCCGTAAGTAAACAAATAAGTACAGTTATCCCCTTTTCTCCAAACACCTCTATATTAGATTAATGGAATTTATAAGGGAACATACATAAAATGTGATGAAATGGGAGTAATTATTTTCTAATACAATGCACATGAAACCTCAATAGTAGCTAAATGCATGTACATGATACAGAAAGTACATGTATGTTACATTTTTCTTTAAACCAATATGTTGGGTTTTTACTTCAAATAATTATAGGAAGATTGAGGTAGGCACATCTTATGCCAGATGTCAGCAAATATACATACCATGATCAGTCATACTGGAGATATACCTCTAATGCAATGGAACAATATATAAATTGCAAACATTGACATGCCATCTTCAGTACCGTAAGCAACACAGCAAAGTGTGTATTTGGTGTTAAATGTGCAACACCATGTATATTTCATGACATTCAAAATGTAAAGCAGCCTGGTGTACACATCATATGGATGTACATGTTACACTGCACCAATAACATTGTATGTAAGCATAGTAGAAGAATGAATGACTATGGCCATACTATGTGTATTGTGTTTGCATAAGGAACAACACAATGCTAAAATATTACTGCTTTGTTACCCCAGTTGTATTGACATACACACAACTAATGTACAATTGAAGAGGGATTATATAACCTGTGCAACAATAACATACCGGTGCCACATCCCTTTGTGCACACAGCAGAGAAAAGAAAGGTGTGCAACCCATATTCATCTGTGTCCTAACAGAAGGTTATATAAAAAAACATTATTGTTAATCTTATACTATATTAGTGAAAGCACTGTATGTTTGCCTGCCTGGATGTCCGGTGTCCCTAGGGGAAATCTCATTGGTCCCTTGGGTCGCCCGCCCCCGCACACCTCTCATTGGCCTGAGGCGGAGTGACGGCCCACACACACACACACACACACAACACAGCAGCTCTATACACACACACAACACAGCAGCTCTATACACACACACACACACACACACACAACACAGCAGCTCTATACACACACACACACACACACAACACAGCAGCTCTATACACACACACACACACAACACAGCAGCTCTATACACACACACACACACAACACAGCAGCTCTATACACACACACACACACACACAACACAGCAGCTCTATAACACACACACACACACACACACACACACACACAACACAGCAGCTCTATACACACACACACACACAACACAGCAGCTCTATACACACACACACAACACAGCAGCTCTATACACACACACACACACACACACACAACACAGCAGCTCTATACACACACACACAACACAGCAGCTCTATATACACACACACACACACACAACACAGCAGCTCTATACACACACACACACAACACAGCAGCTCTATACACACACACACACAACACAGCAGCTCTATACACACACACACACACACACAACACAGCAGCTCTATACACACACACACACCCTCTGTCCGCCCCCCCTCCCCCCCCCCCCTCACGTGCGCCATCCTGCACTGGCTCCGGACGGGAAGCGCGGCCCTCCTACCCCAGCCGCTCCCTTACCTCCCCGGCGCTACCACCCGCTCAGGTAAGTCACTGTGCGTCCCGCCTCAGCCTCAGGCCCACTGCGCGTCCCGCCTCAGCCTCAGGCCCACTGCGCGTCCCGCCTCAGCCTCAGGCCCACTGCGCGTCCCGCCTCAGCCTCAGGCCCACTGCGCGTCCCGCCTCAGCCTCAGGCCCACTGCGCGTCCCGCCTCAGCCTCAGGCCCACACAGGGCGCTTCCTACCGCCGCTCAGCCAGACGCCACATCGAGCGGGCGCCGGGGGGGGGGGAGCGTGAGTCTTAGGCCCACACAGGGCGCTTCCTGCAGCCGCCTGCACGCCTCACTCAGCAGGACGGCACATCGGGGGACCAAGCGGCCGCCGGGGGGGGGGAGCGCGAGTCACAGGGAACGGGGGGGGGGGGGAGTCACGGGGAACGGGGGGGGGGGGAAAATGCCCATACATAAATTATGACAATACATATGCCCACCGCTCTCCACCCCCCCCCACTCCCCTTTCCCCCCCACTCCCCCTTCCCCCCCCCCCCCCGCTCCCCTTTCTCCCCCCCGCTCCCCTTTCTCCCCCCCCCGCTCCCCTTTCTCCCCCCCCGCTCCCCTTTCTCCCCCCCCCCCCCCCCGCTCCCCTTTCTCCCCCCCCGCTCCCCTTTCTCCCCCCCCGCTCCCCTTTCTCCCCCCCCCCCCACTCCCCTTTCCCCCCCCCACTCCCCTTCCCCCCCCCCCGCTCCCCTTTCTCCCCCCCGCTCCCCTTTCTCCCCCCCGCTCCCCTTTCTCCCCCCCCGCTCCCCTTTCTCCCCCCCCCGCTCCCCTTTCTCCACCCCCCCCGCTCCCCTTTCTCCCCCCCCCGCTCCCCTTTCTCCCCCCCCGCTCCCCTTTCTCCCCCCCCGCTCCCCTTTCTCCCCCCCCCGCTCCCCTTTCTCCCCCCCCCCCGCTCCCCTTTCTCCCCCCCCCCGCTCCCCTTTCTCCCCCCCCCCCGCTCCCCTTTCTCCCCCCCCCGCTCCCCTTTCTCCCCCCCCCGCTCCCCTTTCTCCCCCCCCCCCCAAACCTTTACAACAAATACTCACCTATTGTTCCACGAGTTATAAATAATACTACCTATTACGCATTTACATCCCGGGCAACGCCGGGTCTCTCAGCTAGTATAACATAATTTAACTATAAAAGTAGTACTAGGAACATATATGTTTTTACTTACAAGAAAAAAATGAATTGATGAGATTCTGGCGTGTCTGGCCACTACTGGCTGTTTGTTCATTTTCAGCAGCTACATGGGTGGGATGCTCATCTACCAAAGGCTCAGCTAGGTCTGATTGTACATTGTGCCTGAGTGCAACATTGTGCAAAATGCAACAGGCAAGGATAATATCAGACACTTTTTGAGGCTTGTATAGAAGAGCCCCACCAGTTCTGTCCAGACACCTAAATCTGGTCTTCAGTAGGCCAAATGTCCTCTCTATAACAGATCTTGTAGAGATATGGGCTGCATTGTACCTCTCCTCTGCTTCAGTTTGAGGGTTTAGCACCGGAGTCAAGAGCCACGGCCTAATTCCGTATCCTGAGTCACCTATAATGAATGGAGCACACATAAGCTTCCATTAGTGCTAAGATTCTACAATGACAACATTCCTAAAGAAAAATGTGTTTTGTGTTAGAACATCTAAATCTGTACTCACCCAGCAGCCAACCATGTTCAAAATGTCCCTCTTCGAACGCATGGAAGACTGAAGAGTTCCTCAGGATAGAGGAATCGTGACTGGAACCAGGGAATTTGGGTACCACATGCATTATCCTCATCGTGGCATCACATACCACCTGTACATTGAGTGAATGGTAGTGCTTACGATTGCGGTAAACATGCTCACTCTGACTAGGTGCAATCAAAGCAACATGTGTGCAATCGATTGCACCCAGCACACATGGTATCCCTGCTATATTATAAAAGCCATTCCTGACTTCCAGCCACTCTGTTGCCTCTGTAGGAAAATGAATATAATTCCTAGCGCGTCTATTGAGTGCATAGAGAAACTGGTTAAAGGCCCGCGAGAATGTAGATTGCGAGACCCCGCCCACTATGCCCACAGTTGTCTGGAATGACGCGGAAGCAAGATAATGTAATGAGCACAGCATTTTAACAAGCCCAGGGACTGCACGACCTCTGGCTGTCAAAAAATCTAAATCTCCCCTTATCTCCTCATAAAGAGATAAGATTGCTGCTGAACTCAAACGATAGCGACTGACTATCTCCTCCTCACTCATCCCATCTAACAGGGTTCTCTCCCTGTACACACGCGGACGAGGCACAACTTGTCTCCTCTGTCTTCTCCTCTGATCTCCTGTCCCTCTACCTCTCCCTCGGCCTGTCCCTCTCCCTGTCCCTGTCGTATCCGCGTGCCTGTCCCTGTCACTGTCCCTCGGTCTGTCCCTCCCTTGCCCTATATCATTCTCTTGATCAGCAAGCATGTCATGAAAAAGAATGTTCCTCCGTCTCCTAAACAATCGCAACATTTTGAAATGAGTAGCTGTGAATGAGCAGGTAATGGGCGTCCTTTAAATAGGTATGTGATGATGTCAGGTGACATAGTAAAATGCAAGGTGTTACATTAACATAATAAAGTACTTCTGTGGCAAGCTGTGTGCAGTTGATCTTAGAAGTATTTGTTGTGTGTATTCTGCAGGGAATGATGATATTTGACACTGATGTCACGTGAAGCTTTGTACAAACATTGCTTGAAAATCAATAGTTTAATGTGCAATGCATGTAACACTTCTGAACGCAACAGTCAGTCATGTAATTAGACAAAAAGGCTGAGATTGACGTGGGAAAAGTTTGCTGTAACATGTGTAATTAGCCATGTTATTGTCACATGTTGACAACAATGATTTGTCGTGTGCATATGCATGCATTTCTGTAATGAGGATAGTTGCTATAGAATGAGTTTGCAAGGTGTCACAATGATTAATTACTGTACATGTGTGTAGAAGTTAGGTTGAAGGGCTTGTAATAATAAATGTGTATCGAGAGTGATACACCAAAGAATCCCCTTTAGATAGGCGCACTGCAGACCTGAAAATAAAGACGGTCAGGGGTAGGATGTGGTGTGTATAAATAAAAAACTTTATTAAATATTTGTGTATAAATAAAAACTTTATTGAATATTAGTGTAATAGTGTACACAAAACAGTATATAGTGCTGTACTATACACTAACTAATAATAGACTGCTGTTGGTCTATGTCAACCTCCGTCAAGCGTCTCACTGTGCTCCCATTAGTTCTGTCTCCCTTGAAGTGTGAAAATCTTGGCAAATGCTCTAAATGTCAATAATCTAGATGGGTTATTGTAACCCTATGACATATTGGTATAGATAGGCTCTGCCGAGACTAACAGAGAAGTTCACGCAGCACATCAACGTAATGTGCACACTGCGCATGCGTCATGTAAGTTAAAACATTAGAGTCTGTTTATATGCGAGTTGCGCATGCGCTGGGGCAGTGCGTGAAGTAAATGTTTGGACGGCCCGTATAAGGTTGGTAACGGGTAAAGGGAGTACTGGGTGTCGAGGAAATGTTCAATAGTGATTACACATAGTGACACACAGAGCGTTGTGCCTATGGATCACTATAGATCGTAGTTTGATATGAACCCAGTATATATGCGTATTCTTTGTACATTGGTGCGTTCATGTGTCAAAGTTTGTGCTGTATCTGGTATAGTGTGCGTCTCAAACGGGCGTAGGTACGAGGATGCTGTGCACCTTTAGTAGCAGGAGTAGTGAAAAATAGTAAACGCAGGTTTGGGCTGCACCCGACATGCTGCATGTTTCGTCACTTCCTGTGACTTCACCCCGGATGAAGTCACAGGAAGTGACGAAACATGCAGCATGTCGGGTCTTTAGCTGTATGATTCATACCTTACCACGCCAGCTATCTCTACTAGCTCCTCTAGTGCGCTGACCTGTGTCTAACTTTCATTTGATACACCCATTTAAAGAGGTGTCAGTGCTGCTACAGGGCAGCACTTGCTATTCACTATCAAAATAGCCTGCCTGCTTTCAATACTACCGTGCATGTTTTTGCATGTTTTTTCCATGCAGCCCTGTATAGACACAGCTGCTCTGACTACCTAGGTCTCGTGTGCTATACCATTTCTCAATTGCAGCAGTTTACGAGTGAGCAGCTCTGCGGTCACATGGGCACCAAAAAACCCCGTTGAAAATATTACCAAGCAGCCCAAACCTGCGTTTACTATTTTTCACTACTCCTGCTACTAAAGGTGCACAGCATCCTCGTACCTACGCCCGTTTGAGACGCACACTATACCAGATACAGCACAAACTTTGACACATGAACGCACCAATGTACAAAGAATACGCATATATACTGGGTTCATATCAAACTACGATCTATAGTGATCCATAGGCACAACGCTCTGTGTGTCACTATGTGTAATCACTATTGAACATTTCCTCGACACCCAGTACTCCCTTTACCCGTTACCAACCTTATACGGGCCGTCCAAACATTTACTTCACGCACTGCCCCGGCGCATGCGCAACTCGCATATAAACAGACTCTAATGTTTTAACTTACATGACGCATGCGCAGTGTGCACAATTACGTTGATGTGCTGCGTGAACTTCTCTGTTAGTCTCGGCAGAGCCTATACCTACCAATATGTCATAGGGTTACAATAACCCATCTAGATTATTGACATTTAGAGCATTTGCCAAGATTTTCACACTTCAAGGGAGACAGAACTAATGGGAGCACAGTGAGACGCTTGACGGAGGTTGACATAGACCAACAGCAGTCTATTATTAGTCAGTGTATAGTACAGCACTATATACTGTTTTGTGTACACTATTACACTAATATTCAATAAAGTTTTTATTTATACACAAATATTTAATAAAGTTTTTTATTTATACACACCACATCCTACCCCTGACCTGTCTTTATTTTCAGGTCTGCAGTGCGCCTATCTAAAGGGGATTCTTTGGTGTATCACTCTCGATACACATTTATTATCTATCTAGCCCATCCCCAGGCAGCACGCCTCTACCTTCTAGGGGTCTGAGCGAGGTCCCTTTCTATAGTTCTGAAGTGCTTGTAATGCAACGGTTACAATGTAAACATGCAATGTGATTGAATGTCAAATAAGTGACGTCATGAAAAAAGGGAGGACCCAATAAGTATATGTAAACATGAGAAGAAAGATGTACATGAACGTTTGAAGATGCGTTACACATTACAAGCATTGTGTAATGTAAAGCAACATGAATATACAGTGTATGTGTTAGATGTGTGACATGTGTAACATCATATAAATAATTGTCGCTCAGTTCAGTAAAATGTGTGATATGATGTGAGGTTCTCCTTTAAGAGTTAAGTATAGGATTTTCCCTTGACACATCATCACATGATGAGTAATGTGACACGCAAATGATGAAAACATCTAAAAGTACAATGTTATGCAAATAATACACGTCAGCTATGACACAATGCAGGGAATGCCCCCCACACTGTAATGCAAATCACGTTTGTATTGTGAGCAATGAAACGTAAACAGTACTATACTGTTATACGTCCCCGCTCCATTGACTCCATTGATGTACAGAAGATTTTTTTTTTCTAAGTGCCGTTCCGGCAGCCTTAGCGATCGTTCTCCCCTCCAACCTGCCAACTTTAGTTGGCGGGAGAAATTGGCCATAACATCTCAATTTCCTAGTGCCGATCAGCCCCGATAAGCTGATTTTGGTACTTGAATACAGCCGATTTAAAAAAGTGGCGATCAGTGGCGAAAACAGGCTTATCGGCAGCCGACTGGCCATAACAAAATTATCGGCTACGAAACCTGCCGAAATCAAGCACTTATCGGCGCTTACTGAATCTCAAACCCAATTTTGGCTATAAAATGCCGAAAAAATCCTTATCAACGCTTACTGCATGAGGCCCAAAATCTCTCTCTATCTTTCTATCTATATCTCTCTATCTATATCTCTCTCATCTCTCTCTATCTATATCTCTCTATCTATCTATATATCTCTATCTCTCTCTATCTATATATCTCTATCTATCTATCTATCTATCTATCTATCTATCTATCTATCTATCTATCTATCTATCTATCTATATATATATATCTATCTATCTATATCTCTCTCTCTATCTATATCTCTCTCTATCTCTCTCTATCTCTCTATCTATATCTCTCTTTATCTCTCTCTATCTCTCTCTATCTATCTCTCTATCTCTCTCTATCTATATCTCTCTCTATCTATATCTCTCTCTATCTCTCTCTATCTCTATCTATATCTCTCTATCTATCTATATATCTCTATCTCTCTCTATCTATATATCTCTATCTCTCTCTATCTATATATCTCTCTCTATCTATATCTCTCTATCTATATCTCTCTCTCTATCTATATATCTTTATCTTTCTCTATCTATATATCTCTATCTATCTATATATATATATCTCTCTCTATCTTAATATATAAAATCAAAGGTTGGTACTAGCTGCGGTGAATGTGATTGGTCCGTGGCCACCCCGACTGTCATTGCCCAAGAGGTACGCCCCACTGTGACACACACCGCCCACACGACTGTCATTGGCCAAAACTTACACTGACATCACTGACACACACCTACTTCACTGTCACACACTTGCACTGACAGCATACCCCCAAAGAAGCCCTGCAGAGTCACACACACACACACACACACACACACACACACACACACACACACACACACACACACACACACACACACACACACACACACACACACACACACACACACACACACGACAGGCAGTGGCCAGGCAGCCTCCGGAAGGACCCTCTTCCTCCTGCTGCTGCTCCCACCAGATGTCGCTCTCTCTTTCCTCCGGCTATGGCGTCGTTGGCAATAGTGAGGCGGTCTGTTCCCGCCCGGCTCCTGTCAGGTGCGTGTTTTCCCGCCCAAAGACCCGCCACTGTCCGCGCGCTCACCCACTCTGCTGGGCACTCGCGTAAAGTCACACAAGATGGCGGCGTTGCCAATACTGAGGCGGTCTGTTCCCTCCCAGCTCCTGTCAGGTGCGTGTTTTCCTGCCCAAAGACCCGTCACTGTCCGGGCGCTCACCCCCTGCCCCCCTCTCCCCTCCCGCCCTTGGCGCGTGACGGTTGCTCCCTCCTCAGAGAGGCTACAGGATTTACCCGCGCTGCGGGGTCAGTCAGAATCCAGACATAGCCAGTCGGTGTGTCAATGTCACACAGAGTGGGCGGACATGCTTTGTGTGGGGTGAGGGCCACCCTCTGTCTATAATAAACACTCATGGCTACCAGCCCCCTTATAAAAAAAGGCCTCACCTCCCTCCCCAGCGCTCACTCACCTCACCTCCCACTGTCCCCCCCCTCGTGTCTTCTGTCCCCACCCCCTCCTGTCCACTGTCCCCCCCCCTCGTGTCTTCTGTCCCCACCCCCTCCTGTCCACTGTCCCCCCCCCCTCCTGTCCACTGCCCCCCCCCCTCCCTCCTGTCCCCCCTCCCTCCTGTCCACTGTCCCCCCCCCCCCTCCTGTCCACTGTCCCTCCTTCCCTCTGGGGGGTGGGAGAGGGGGAGCACACAAATAGGGGGGAGAGGAGGGAGCAGGAAATTTAACTCACGGGCAACGCCGGGTCTCTCAGCTAGTCTATCTATATCTCTCTCATCTCTCTCTATCTATATCTCTCTCTCTATCTATCTATATATCTCTATCTCTCTCTATCTATATCTCTCTCTCTATCTATATCTCTCTCTATCTCTCTATCTATTTCTCTCTCTATCTCTCTCTATCTATATCTCTCTCTATCTATATCTCTCTCTATCTCTCTATCTCTCTCTATCTATATCTCTCTCTATATATCTCTCTCTATCTATATCTCTCTCTATCTCTCTCTATCTATCTATATCTCTCTCTCTATCTATCTATATATCTCTATCTCTCTCTATCTATATATCTCTATCTCTATATCTCTCTCTATCTATATCTCTCTCTCTATCTATATCTCTCTCTATCTCTCTCTATCTATATCTCTCTCTATCTCTATCTATATATCTCTCTTTATCTCTATCTCTATCTCTCTCTCTCTCTATCTATATATCTCTCTCTCTATCTATCTATATCTCTCTCTCTATCTATATATATATATATATATATATATATATATATATATATATATACTAGCTGAGTGGCGGGTCTTTGGGCGGGAAAACACGCACCTGACAGGAGCCGGGCGGGAACAGACTGCCTCACTATTGCCAACGACGCCATAGCCTGAGGAAAGAGAGAGCGACATCTGGTGGGAGCAGCGCTGCAGGAGGAAGAGGGTCCTTCCGGAGGCTGCCTGGCCACTGCCTGTCGTGTGTGTGTGTGTGTGTGTGTGTGTGTGTGTGTGTGTGTGTGTGTGTGTGTGTGTGTGTGTGTGTGTGTGTGTGTGTGTGTGTGTGTGTGTGTGTGTGTGTGTGTGTGTGACTCCGCAGGGCTTCTTTGGGGGTATGCTGTCAGTGCAAGTGTGTGACAGTGAAGTAGGTGTGTGTCAGTGATGTCAGTGTAAGTTTTGGCCAATGACAGTCGGTGGGCGGTGTGTGTCACAGTGGGGCGTACCTCTTGGGCAATGACAGTCGGGGTGGCCACGGACCAATCACATTCACCGCAGCTAGTACCAACCTTTGATTTTATATATTAAGATAGGGACCTGCAAAAATGTGGAATAAAGAACACCCAATACACAGTGAGGGTAAAGTGAAGAGAACCGGGAGGGGAAAATAAAATCAATGGAAGAAGCTCAACGACAAGAATATACAAGCTGTGGTAAAATATACTGTATAATAAATGCATTTTAAACTAATCATTTTGAACTACGCTGATCCATGTATACATACAGTTGATGTTGAACAGTAATAATTACAAAAAACAACCCAAGTTCATGTCCTCATTCAGGCCTTTGGGGGCCATAGAATCCAGTCTGTGAATCATCCTCGCCTCAAGCTGGAGCAAAAGCCTGTGTCTATTTCCTCCCCTGGTTGGAGTATGGGCTTGTACAACGGGCATACAACGAAAGGTGGCTAAGCTGTGCTGTTTAAGCTTAAAGTGCCTTGCCACTGGTAACAGCTTAAGATCATCAGAATTGGTGGGGTCAGCAAGGGCCTTGCGTATTGTGGAATTGCTATTCGTTCCTTAAGCATACGCGATGTCTTGCCCACGTAAACAAGCCCACAGGGGCATTTGATAATGTAGACTACAAATTTTGAGTCACAATTGAGAAAATCCACAATTTTAATTGGATAACCTTTATGCGTTAAGGGAGAGTGTGTGTCTGAGAGAGAGAGGGAGAGTGTGTGTCTGAGAGAGAGAGGGAGAGTGTGTGTCTGAGAGAGAGAGGGAGAGTGTGTGTCTGAGAGACAGAGGGAGAGTGTGTGTCTGAGAGAGAGGGAGAGTGTGTGTCTGAGAGAGAGAGGGAGAGTGTGTGTCTGAGAGAGGGAGAGTGTGTGTCTGAGAGAGAGAGGGAGAGTGTGTGTCTGAGAGAGAGAGGGAGAGTGTGTGTCAGAGAGAGGGAGAGTGTGTGTCTGAGAGGGAGAGTGTGTCTGAGAGAGAGGGAGAGTGTGTGTCTGAGAGAGAGGGAGAGTGTGTGTCTGAGAGAGAGGGAGAGTGTGTGTCTGAGAGAGAGGGAGAGTGTGTGTCTGAGAGGGAGAGTGTGTGTCTGAGAGGGAGAGTGTGTGTCTGAGAGGGAGAGTGTGTGTCTGAGAGGGAGAGTGTGTGTCTGAGAGGGAGAGTGTGTGTCTGAGAGGGAGAGTGTGTGTCTGAGAGGGAGAGTGTGTGTCTGAGAGAGAGAGGGAGAGTGTGTCTGAGAGAGAGGGAGAGTGTGTGTCTGAGAGAGAGAGGGAGAGTGTGTGTCTGAGAGAGAGGGAGAGTGTGTGTCTGAGAGAGAGGGAGAGTGTGTGTCTGAGAGAGAGGGAGAGTGTGTGTCTGAGAGAGGGGAGAGTGTGTGTCTGAGAGAGAGAGGGAGAGTGTGTGTCTGAGAGAGGGAGAGTGTGTCTGAGAGAGGGAGAGTGTGTGTCTGAGAGAGAGAGGGAGAGTGTGTGTCTGAGAGAGAGAGGGAGAGTGTGTGTCTGAGAGAGAGAGGGAGAGTGTGTGTCTGAGAGGGAGAGGGATAGTGTGTGTCTGAGAGAGAGAGAGAGAGAGAGAGAGAGAGAGAGAGAGAGAGAGAGAGAGAGAGAGAGAGAGAGAGAGAGAGTGTATGAGAGAGATAGAGAGAGAGAGAGTGTGTCAGAGAGAGAGGGTCTGACAGTCTGAGAGTGGGTCTGACAGAGTGGGTCTGACAGTCTGAGAGTGGGTGTGACAGTCTGAGTGAGAGTGGGTCTGACAGTCTGAGTGAGAGTGGGTCTGAGAGTGAGAGTGGGTCTGAGAGTGAGAGTGGGTCTGAGATAGAGTGGGTCTGAGAGTGAGAGTGGGTCTGAGAGTGAGAGTGGGTCTGAGAGTGAGTGAGTGGGTCTGAGAGTGAGTGAGTGGGTCTGAGAGTGAGAGAGTGGGTCTGAGAGTGAGAGAGTGGGTCTGAGAGTGTGCGAGTGGGTCTGAGAGTCTGCGAGTGGGTCTGAGAGTCTGCGAGTGTGTCTGAGAGTCTGCGAGTGGGTCTGAGAGTCTGCGAGTGGGTCTGAGAGTCTGCGAGTGGGTCTGAGAGCCTGAGCGAGAGAGTGGGTCTGAGAGAGAGTGGGTCTTAGAGAGAGTGGGTCTGAGAGTCTGAGAGAGAGAGTGGGTCTGAGAGAGAGAGTGGGTCTGAGAGTCTGAGAGAGAGAGTGGGTCTGAGAGTCTGAGAGAGAGAGAGTGGGTCTGAGAGAGAGAGTGGGTCTGAGAGTCTGATTTCCCTACCCCCTGCCCGATTTCTGTGTGTGCACGTGTGCATTTGCGTGTGCACAGACACCAACCCACAGTCAGTCAGTCACCCAAAGAGAAGCAGTTCCAGCCATCACATTAGTGGTGAGTTCATTAAATGTTTCACCAAATACAGCAGGCTAATTTTTAAGTTCATAATTTTGTATGGCCCTCGAATGATTTTATAAATATCAAAATGGCCCTTGGCAGAAAAAAGGTTCCCCACCCCTGCTTTAGAGAGAACACACAAGAGTCAACATGGCTAAAGAGCCCGCAAGGTTTTTACTCATGTGGCAACTGTAAAGTTTGTGATTTTTGCTGCAAAGGGATGAAAAATACATTTAAGTCAAATAAAACAAATGATGTTTTTAAAATTAACCAATTTATTAATTGCAATACAAATTTCGTCATTTATTTATTAGAATGTACCTGCGGTTTCCAATATACTGTATACTGTAGGACAAACAACCCGTGCTTTGAAAGTTAGAGCATTGGAACGTATAGGAAATATAAGAAGAAAGGTAGATACACACAGTGTTCCAAAACATTTTAATCTCTGTCATGCATCTAATCCAAAGGATTTAACCATTAAAGGCATCGAACATGTCCCCCCCCAATTGGAGAGGGGGTGATCGTGCGAAAGAATTAATAAAAAGAGAGACCTTTTGGATTCACCGCTTAAAAACACTAAGCCCGGCAGGTTTAAATGCTGATATAGAGATTGGTGTTTTTATTTAATTCTGTGTGTTTCTTCCTTTTTCAAATAGAGTTTTGAAGTATTTTTTAAATAGTTTTTTAATAATTTAAAATAGTTTTTTAATGGTGTATTAAGCTAATTTTCCATGTGTTCCTGCTCTTATAATATATTATACTGTATTAATTATGAAGAAGAAAGCTATATTAAGATATTTAAGATAATGCTTTTAATAGTTCATATGTATCATATATGTATATTTATATTCATTCATATATATATTTTTATAAAGTTTTATAAATATTTATATTTTATGGTACCTTGCAAAGTATCATTCATGTTTTAATGTATGGTTACATTTAAGTCATACTAATTTGAACTTTTTCTTTTGTTTCCCCTAATCTCTTGCCTCATTTTATTTGAGTGATACAATTTCTTATAAATAGAGATATATCAGTAAAAACCCTCATAGTCTATTTGTTAAGAATACAATGAGTATATAGATTTTATACTGTTTATTTATAGGATAGTTTTTATATGTATTAGTTAGTATTGTAGTGCATTTTTGTGATATTGTTAATAAAGTTTTTATGCAATTTTGTGTTGTAAAGAAGTTAGCAATATGAGGATAGTTGTCCCGCCCACTGGCCAATTAGGATAATGATAATCCAACCAATGAGAAGCTCTGATTGATTCTATCATCCAATCAGAACCCATTAGAGGTATATATATATTTTAAGCTTAGATGCATCAGATCAGACTCCTGACGAAGCTTGGATACAAGCGAAACGCGTTGAGTGAACAGCAGCAGCATTGGTGTGTCCCCAGAACCCCCTCTGAATCGTGGATATCATCTTTTTCGATCGATCGAAAACCGGAAGTGAAGCGACGGCCGAAACCGGAAGTGACGCGACGCGATTTCGAGAGTAGGGCTGATGGTGACCCAGAAGCTGCGCATCTATAGTTTTACGTGTCTATGCACATTGTGCCAAATGTGAGTGCAATATCTATTGCTATATAAATGTATTTTATGGTGAGCATGCAATGTTGCACTAAGAGTGTCATCTTTTTCATTGAGGGCCTGTCCTGTTGAAGCCTGGCACCTCCCATCTAGCAAGTCTTCCATATACATATTGCTGGTATTATTTTGGAATATTATGAGTCCCCATTTTGCTGTTTTTTCAGTTGTTTTTTTGATGAACATATTACACTATATATATATATATATATATATATAAAAATATATATATTTTTTTTTCCCACATACGGTGACACCTGCGCTTCCCACAAGCCTTCTATCTACAATCAACATAAGGAGAAATTGGACTTTGCCCTTCAGGGTTAAGCTGCAAAGTTTACCGGTTTTCCATTTTTTATTATATACACAAATACACTTAATCAAGCACTATTTATTAGTTATTAGTATTGTTGCACCTTTAATAGTAGCGCCTCACGTTCACTTTTTTGCTATGGGAAGGGATGCAAAGTTTTGCAAGGGCATACCTGGATGATATAGCTGTGTTCAGTAATTCCTGGGAAACCAACATAGTGCATGTAGCAGCGGTGCTGAAAAGAATTAGGGAAGCGGGGCTGACATTTAAACCTACCAAATGTCTAATTGGGATAGCCGAGGTTCTGTATCTAGGGCACAGAGTGGGTGGAGCCGGCTAAGGTAGACACCATCTTTCAGTGGCCAGTGCCCCGAACCAAGTATCAGGTCATGGCTTTCTTAGGCACCGCTGGCTATTACAGTGAGTTTGTCCCACAGTATAGTGCCCTTGCCAAACCCATGACTGACTTAACGCAGAAAAGACTCTCGGTTCTGGTAGCCTGGTCTCCTGCCTTTGAGGAAGCATTCCAAGCACTGAAGACAGCACTGGCTAGTGCTCTGGTTCTGGCTGAACCAGATTAACCGAAGCATTTCCTTGTACAGACCGATGCCTCCGACTATGGTAGCAGTGCTGTACTAAGCCAGGTGGGCGAGGAGGGGGGTGAACACCCCATCGTCTATCTGAGCAGGAAGCTGCTTCCCAGGGAAGTGGCTTATGTCCCTATTGAGAAGGAATGCCTGGCCATTGTATGGGCACTCAAACTGCAGCCCTACTTGTGTGGCTGGGCATTCACTGTGATCATTGATCACAATCCCCTCAGCTGTTTGCAGAGGGTGTTGGGGGAGTGTCGTGGGAGAGGGGGTTTGGCCCGTTATTAAAGGGGTTACACCCCATTTGGCCACCCCCTGCTCTCACGTGGAAAGCAAGGGGTTAACTGGACTGCGGTCCAGTAATGTGTTTTTACCCTGCTTAAGCATCCAAATGTATATTCCCCTGTAAATGTGTATTGTTCCCATTCCAGTGTCTGCACCAACACTCACACTTGGATCTATGTGGGAGAGAAAGGGTTAATGTTAATTCAGTGATTATAGCCCTTTGTTCCATTTTCCTGCCTTTGCAGGCTCCATTTTGCAGCTCTCCATAGGTCGCCATTGCAGCTCCATGCAATCCTATGGTGAAACTGGCGTTTTGGACCCATTTTCAGCAGAAGACCTGCAGGTGGCGCCCGAGTGGAGGAGCGGCGGTTTCCCATTGTAAGTCAATGGATCCATTCATTTCAATGGGGATTCCTCGACGCTGACCTCCAGGAACGGGTTGGCAGCCATCCAAATCGCAGAAGCAGATACAATGTCTGAAAAAGAGCTTTTGATCACCTTAGTTCAAGTTCAACTGCAATTGGCGTGGGAAACTTAGGTTCTAGGGCACCCAGAAATAAAATTATTTTTGCCCCTAGACCCTAGGAACCCCCACACATGACCACCACTGGGTCCAAGAATGAGGGACCCCCGTAAAGGGTGGCGCTCGACACGAGGGTCGCACCATTGACTCTAATGGGAGCGGAGGTCCCATTGAATCCTATGGCGGCGCCAGCCCATGCATTTCCTATGGCGGCACCAGCCATATAGATTCCAATGGGGGAAAGCCGCGTGGCTTTAAAAATGCTAAGTCCAAAAGGGTAAAAAGTGTAAGCCCATATCTCCGGTTCTGTGAGTACCAGAGGGCTGGGATTTTGGTCGCATGTAGTCACTGTTCCGGCATGACTGCATGTCCATTTCCAGCCCTCTCTGATCAACCAGACGGAGTATGGGCAAATGTAAAAAATTGTGGTTTTCCAATAGACTTCAATGGCGGAGTTGCTCCATTGAAAGCCTTTAGCGGCGGAGCCCATTGACTTCAACAGCGGAGTTGCTCCATTGAAAGCCTATAGCGACGGAGCCCGTTGATTTCAATGGGAGAGTGAAACACAGAGATTTCTTTTAGCTATAGCGGAGAATCCTGCATTAAAGTTAATAGGGGATTTTAACTTGTTTTTTGTATCTCCGGTTCTGGGGGCCGTCGAAGGCTAAAACTTGGCCACTATGGCAAGGGTCCTCCGGCATGAGGACCTGGCAAATTTCAGCCCGTTCAGACCCACAGAACTGATTATTTTAATATAGGTAGATATTAAAGAATATACTGTTTTGCAAGGCTGGTATAAAAGCCCAGGAAAATTACTGGCTCTGCTTTATATTTAATGTTCAGGGGGGAGACAAGTGGTCTACAATAAACCCTCTGATCAAAGGCTGACCACTCTGATTGTGTACAATAGGGCGGGGGAACGCAGAGCCTGAGTGGTCTGCATGTGTCATAATTCACACTTACAGACAGAAGGGTTGCCTGACTTCAAAGGAGTCTGCTAGACATTCAGGCACCCCAAGGTTAAGGGATGGGGGCTGAAACTCCATATAAACGAGTGTAAGCCCTATACCCATTGTCTTTGTGTCTTTTCGTGATGTCTTCATCTGAACCTGTATTGCTGAATGAATTGCCAATCCTGTATCCTGATTGCTTCATTGTCCAACCCTTAAGTAAGTGTTATTTCTTGTCTGTTATTTGTATCATCTTGTGTGTTCACCTATCTAAGGAATAAACTATATTTATTATATCTAAGTCGTGTTCAATTCAACCCAGATATTTTGGTGTGTATTATAACTAGCTACCGGGACAGGGAGACTGGCAAATTACTTCGCTGGAGCCTTGCCCTTCAGGAGTTTGACTTGACCATACAACACAAGAAGGGTAGTGAGCAAGGTAATGCTGATGGACTCTCCTGACAGGACATCCCCAGCGACCCAAAATCTTCAAGGACATTCAGCTTGAGGAGCCCCCTGATGCGGTGACTTCCCTAGAGTCTTCATCTTGAGAGGGAGGTGTGACGGGAGGGGGTAACCAGGCTCTATTATAAAGGTCAAGCCCATTTTGGCTACCCCTGCTCTGTGTTTCAGGGTCTCAGAGAATTAGCACTTGGACCCAGTAACATTATATGATCGCATTGTACTTTGTGTAATAAAACAAGCGATTGCTAGTGTATGAGTTTCAAGGGGGGTTTGCGGAGGAACCGTTGGCAGAATGTGCCTAGGAGGTTGGGGTCCGAAGTTGCCGGTTCCCCCCTAAATGTACCCAGGAATCATGCCTGATTCTCGTATACATCTAGACACATTGTCCCAGCAATACTTCCACTTGAAATTGTAAGCACAACTCACCACTAGGGTACCCTGCTTCAGTACAGCACAGAAAGGAGAATGAGGCACAGGGATAAATATGTATTCCTGTAGCTGAGGAATTCCCTGGGTTAAGGGGGGTACCCAGCTAGTGCCAAGGTGACCCACAACCAGTATAGGGTTTGTGGGTGCCCAACCGTATTTAAGTTTGGGGAGACTCTGAGAGTCCAAACTGAGTCAGAGGGAAAGTATGTGGGAAATAAGGCAGGCAGAAATAAAACAAAATGTCAGAAATAAAACAAAATGTTTCCTTTTCTGTACCCTGTACCCCCAAGATCTTCACCTAAAGTCCCACATAGCTGAAGGGGTTCCCTGAGACTCAGTGTGTATTAAAATATAATTTAATATTTATAAACATTCGGAACCGATGTACAAACAGGCAGCCTGTGCAAAGCCATAGGCGCCAGTACATCTGCTGGACATTGGAGTTCAAAGAAGCCAGAGGGGTGAACAGCATTTGGTTAGCAGGGAAAGGCAGAGTACTAAGTCCGGAGATCAATGGCAGTCCTCCGGGATGCCACTTGTTCTGCCAGACCTAGGGGCGCCTGTCCAGCAGGTGGCATTAAGATAGCTTGGGGAGACGATGCAGGCTTGCGCATGTCCCTTAGCTATTTCAAATTTCCAGCTGATCCGGCTTTTCTACCCGGCTTGACTGGCTGCTTGGGAAAGTTAAAACCAGAGACAAAACATGGAACACAGACAGAAAGTTCCCACGCGCTGATTGGCTGTCCGCTCTGCTTCTATTTTATAATGAAGCAGAGAATACTATAAGAAGCCCTGAGCCAATCAGATGGTATGTTGCCCTTGAGTCTGAGCTGACAGAGCGCGGGCGGACTTTTCAATTATACTTTTTTTGTAATATCAAAGCAACCAGCTTCAATTTCAAGCCTGAAAAGCCTGCCCGCCAGAGACTAAGTCCAGACTTTTGCGTCCTAGTTCTCACAAACTAACGTAGTGGATGCGGCTGGGATTTTATGCCGGTTTGAGTTCCAGGAGATTTGGGTTGACTCAGGAGGGACCAAGTTCTCAGAAGAGAACGTAGCGGTGGCATGTGGAATTGTATGTCAATTTGGGTTCCAAGAGATTCTGGGCTAAGTCCCGGTCAGGGTAAAACTCTCCCAAAGAGTTCCCTGCACCTTGGAAAGTCTAGTTTTCAACCTAGCCCCAAAGTAAGTGTGTCTTTTCGTCTCTATTTTGTGTTTCATTTTGTGTTTCATTGTGTATGCGAATTTATGCCGAATGAATGACAATTTATTTCTCTACCTTGTTTTGCTCAATGAATGATCCCGGTAAAAAGGTGTAAATAACATGGTCTTCCGTGACAACCAGTACTTTTAAAACCGAAACCTTCTGGGTTCACTTATCACTAAGTACAGGACAAAGTAATTTAACAGAGTTTATTCTGGGTAAACCATCAAATAAACATACCACACTGGGGACCTGGGGGGATGTCTCTAGTCTCACTAGGTGCAGGGACCTGCTCCAAATGGGGTTACCCTGTCCGCTTCTGCTTCAGGATATCAGAGTGCTGAGCACACAGCATCCACTCTGATGTATCTCCAACTGGTCACAGTCAAACTCCACACTCCATCCCAGAGGTCTCTCAGATGGACTAGTGCTCTGACCAGCAGTGACCCATATATAGCCCTTGGTGGCTATCCTTTAACATTGAGTCAGAGCAGCCAGCCAAGAGAAACCGGGCCTGGGGATCAGACTTGGTAACTGATTCTATTTACTAGTCCCATACCTTTGTCCAGATCATATCTTTTCTATGGAACAGCTCAGCTAAATGGATTACAGAAACTCCCTCCATAGAAATGACAGGAACAGGCCCATAACATAATTTACATTTGCAGGGCTGACATATTAATTTCATCAGCACACAATACCAAGTATCTAAGCTAAGGGGGGAATTGCTAACAGAGGAATAAATACAGACATAAGGTATTTATGTATAAGTCAGGACTTAGAATGACACGCAGCTAGCCCACATTCCCTGTACTTCCCCAGACATTACATACATTGGGCTGAAATATACATTACTTAGCCAGCCAACTTATACTTTTTTTTAGGGGTAACTAACTGGGATTTCTCTTTATTAGGTCAGCCAGCTACTCATATCATCACAAGGTCCTAGGCAGTATAGTGGGGTCCTGAGCCCATGGAGGGACTTCACACTTAGTAAGACCCCAAACTGCCTCTTAGCATGGAGGATATAACTGTCATTTACAGCAGGTGCTTCCAAAGTAGTTCACCTGAATACTTTTTGTGGGGTAACACTTTGGAAGCTGAGTCATTGACCGCTATACCACCCATGCTCTCTGCATACACTGAGGGGCAGTTTGGGGCCTTACTAAGTGCACAGTCCCCACACGGGCTCCGTAACCCCCTATACTAACTGGGAGCCGACATTCCATTATTTTGACAAATCCCTTAGAGACACCTCACGACCTCCCTGTTGGGAATCGCTGGTGTGTTCCCCCACAAGCTCAGGACACTATACTGCTTGGGATCAGTCACACAGTATTGTAATAATCTGATGAGGAGGCAATAACATTTTTTTAATTAGGGGTTTGCGGAACTAATATTTTCCATCATCGCGTGCACAATGTAACATAGGTGGGGAACCACTGCTATAAACCGACACGTGTAAGAAGGAGATCCTATAAACCAGGCCTGCCCAACTCGTAAAGTGAGAAGGGCCGAACTGCTCCAAGGAAAAAAAAATCATCATCATCATCATCATCATCTCTCCTTCACCACCTCTCATCATCCTCATCCTCATCTCTCCCCCAGAACCCCTCACTATCAATCTTTACGATACTCCCCATCTATATCTCATACCACCATCTCTCCCCCTCACCCACACAATACCCCCCTCCACATCCCCCCGCCCATTCCATGTCAGCAGCCCCCCCCCCAAGTCAGCATCCCATGTCAGCATCCCCCCATGTCTCTCTTCCCTCAATATAACACTCTCTCCCCCTACCCTAAATCACACCCTCTCCCCCTCCCCTCAATATGACACACCCCCTCCCCTCAATATGACACTCTCCCCCTCCCCTCTAAATGACACTCTCCCCCTCCCCTCAATATGACACTCTCTCTCCCTCCCCTCAATATGACACTCTCTCTCCCTCCCCTCAATATGACACTCTCTCCCTCCCCTCAATATGACACTCCCCCCCTCCCCTCAATATGACACTCTCCCCCTCCCCTCAATATGACACTCTCCCCCTCCCCTCAATATGACACTCTCCCCCTCCCCTCAATATGACACTCTCTCCCCCTCCCCTCAATATGACACTCTCTCCCCCTCCCCTCAATATGACACTCTCTCCCCCTCCCCTCAATATGACACTCTTTCCCCCTCCCCTCAATATGACACTCTCTCCCAATCCCCTCAATATGACTCTCTCTCCTCAATATGACACTCTCTCCTCAATATGACACTCTCTCCCTCTCTTCAATATGACACTCTCCCCCTCCCCTAAATGACTCTCTCCCCCTCCTCTCAATATGACTCTCCCCCTCCTCTCAATATGACACTCTTTCCCCCTCCCCTCAATATGACACTCTCTCCACCCCTGCAACTCACATCATACCCTCCCCCTGCAACTCACATCACTCTCTCCCCTCCCGGCACCTCACATCACTTCCCCCCCTGCACCTCACATGTCAGCAGCCCACCCCCCCTCACATGTCAGCAGCCCACCCCCCACTCACATGTCAGCAGCCCACCCCCCCTCACATGTCAGCAGCCCACCCCCCCCTCACATGTCAGCAGCCCACCCCCCCCTCACATGTCAGCAGCCCACCCCCCCCTCACATGTCAGCAGCCCACCCCCCCCTCACATGTCAGCAGCCCACCCCCCCCTCACATGTCAGCAGCCCACCCCCCCTCACATGTCAGCAGCCCACCCCCCCTCACATGTCAGCAGCCCACCCCCCCCTCACATGTCAGCAGCCCACCCCCCCCCTCACATGTAAGCAGCCCACCCCCCCCCCTCACATGTAAGCAGCCCACCCCCCCTCACATGTCAGCAGCCCACCCCCCCTCACATGTCAGCAGCCCACCCCCCCCTCACATGTCAGCAGCCCCCCCCCCTCACATGTCAGCAGCCCCCCCCCCCCCTCACATGTAAGCAGCCCACCCCCCCTCACATGTCAGCAGCCCACCCCCCCTCACATGTCAGCAGCCCACCCCCCCTCACATGTCAGCAGCCCACCCCCCCTCACATGTCAGCAGCCCACCCCCCCTCACATGTCAGCAGCCCACCCCCCCTCACATGTCAGCAGCCCACCCCCCCCTCACATGTCAGCAGCCCACCCCCCCTCACATGTCAGCAGCCCACCCCCCTCACATGTCAGCAGCCCACCCCCCTCACATGTCAGCAGCCCACCCCCCCTCACATGTCAGCAGCCCACCCCCCCTCACATGTCAGCAGCCCACCCCCCCCCTCACATGTCAGCAGCTCACGCCCCCTCACATGTCAGCAGCCCACCCCCCCTCACATGTCAGCAGCCCACCCCCCCCCTCACATGTCAGCAGCCCACCCCCCCCCTCACATGTCAGCAGCCCACCCCCCTCACATGTCAGCAGCCCACCCCCCCTCACATGTCAGCAGCCCACCCCCCCTCACATGTCAGCAGCCCACCCCCCCTCACATGTCAGCAGCCCACCCCCCCTCACATGTCAGCAGCCCACCCCCCCTCACATGTCAGCAGCCCACCCCCCCCTCACATGTCAGCAGCCCACCCCCCCCTCACATGTCAGCAGCCCACCCCCCCCTCACATGTCAGCAGCCCACCCCCCCTCACATGTCAGCAGCCCACCCCCCCTCACATGTCAGCAGCCCACCCCCCCTCACATGTCAGCAGCCCACCCCCCCTCACATGTCAGCAGCCCACCCCCCCCTCACATGTCAGCAGCCCACCCCCCCCTCACATGTCAGCAGCCCACCCCCCCCTCACATGTCAGCAGCCCACCCCCCCCTCACATGTCAGCAGCCCACCCCCCCCTCACATGTCAGCAGCCCACCCCCCCCTCACATGTCAGCAGCCCACCCCCCCTCACATGTCAGCAGCCCACCCCCCCCCTCACATGTCAGCAGCCCACCCCCCCTCACATGTCAGCAGCCCACCCCCCCCTCACATGTCAGCAGCCCACCCCCCCTCACATGTCAGCAGCCCACCCCCCCCTCACATGTCAGCAGCCCACCCCCCCCCTCACATGTCAGCAGCCCACCCCCCCCCTCACATGTCAGCAGCCCACCCCCCCCTCACATGTCAGCAGCCCACCCCCCCCTCACATGTCAGCAGCCCACCCCCCCCTCACATGTCAGCAGCCCACCCCCCCCTCACATGTCAGCAGCCCACCCCCCCCTCACATGTCAGCAGCCCACCCCCCCCTCACATGTCAGCAGCCCACCCCCCCCTCACATGTCAGCAGCCCACCCCCCCCCTCACATGTCAGCAGCCCACCCCCCCTCACATGTCAGCAGCCCACCCCCCCCTCACATGTCAGCAGCCCACCCCCCCCTCACATGTCAGCAGCCCACCCCCCCCTCACATGTCAGCAGCCCACCCCCCCTCACATGTCAGCAGCCCACCCCCCCCTCACATGTCAGCAGCCCACCCCCCCCCCTCACGTGTCAGCAGCCCCCCCCCTCACGTGTCAGCAGCCCCCCCCCTCTCACGTGTCAGCAGCCCCCCCCCCTCTCACGTGTCAGCAGCCCCCCCCTCTCACATGTCAGCAGCCCCCCCCCTCTCACATGTCAGCAGCCCCCCCCCTCTCACATGTCAGCAGCCCCCCCCTCTCACATGTCAGCAGCCCCCCCCCTCTCACATGTCAGCAGCCCCCCCCCTCTCACATGTCAGCAGCCCCCCCCCTCTCACATGTCAGCAGCCCCCCCCCTCTCACATGTCAGCAGCCCCCCCCTCTCACATGTCAGCAGCCCCCCCCTCTCACATGTCAGCAGCCCACCCCCCCCTCACATGTCAGCAGCCCACCCCCCCCTCACATGTCAGCAGCCCACCCCCCCTCACATGTCAGCAGCCCACCCCCCCTCACATGTCAGCAGCCCACCCCCCCTCACATGTCAGCAGCCCACCCCTTCTCACATGTCAGCAGCCCACCCCCCCTCACATGTCAGCAGCCCACCCCCCCCTCACATGTCAGCAGCCCACCCCCCCCTCACATGTCAGCAGCCCACCCCCCCTCACATGTCAGCAGCCCACCCCCCCCTCACATGTCAGCAGCCCACCCCCCCTCACATGTCAGCAGCCCACCCCCCCCTCACATGTCAGCAGCCCACCCCCCCCTCACATGTCAGCAGCCCACCCCCCCTCACATGTCAGCAGCCCACCCCCCCTCACATGTCAGCAGCCCACCCCCCCCACATGTCAGCAGCCCACCCCCCCCACATGTCAGCAGCCCACCCCCCCCCCCTCACATGTCAGCAGCCCACCCCCCCCCCCCTCACATGTCAGCAGCCCCCCCCCCCCCCCTCACATGTCAGCAGCCCACCCCCCCCCCCTCACATGTCAGCAGCCCACCCCCCCCTCACATGTCAGCAGCCCACCCCCCCCCCCTCACATGTCAGCAGCCCACCCCCCCCCTCACATGTCAGCAGCCCACCCCCCCCCTCACATGTCAGCAGCCCACCCCCCCCCCTCACATGTCAGCAGCCCACCCCCCCCCCTCACATGTCAGCAGCCCACCCCCCCCCCCTCACATGTCAGCAGCCCACCCCCCCCCCCTCACATGTCAGCAGCCCACCCCCCCCTCACATGTCAGCAGCCCACCCCCCCCTCACATGTCAGCAGCCCCCCCTCACATGTCAGCAGCCCCCCCCTCACATGTCAGCAGCCCCCCCCCTCACATGTCAGCAGCCCCCCCCTCACATGTCAGCAGCCCCCCCCCTCACATGTCAGCAGCCCCCCCCTCACATGTCAGCAGCCCCCCCCTCACATGTCAGCAGCCCCCCCCCTCTCACATGTCAGCAGCCCCCCCCCCTCTCACATGTCAGCAGCCCCCCCCCCTCTCACATGTCAGCAGCCTACCCCCCCACCAGCCCGTTTTTCACACCCAACCCCCCCACCAGCCCGTTTTTCACACCCAACCCCCCCACCAGCCCGTTTTTAACACCCAACCCCCCCACCAGCCCGTTTTTAACACCCAACCCACCAGCCCGTTTTTAACACCCAACCCACCAGCCCGTTTTTAACACCCAACCCACCAGCCCGTTTTTAACACCCAACCCACCCACCAGCTCGTTTTTAACACCCAACCCACCAGCTCGTTTTTAACACCCAACCCACCCACCAGCTCGTTTTTAACACCCAACCCACCCACCAGCTCGTTTTTAACACCCAACCCACCCACCAGCTCGTTTTTAACACCCAACCCACCCACCAGCTCGTTTTTAACACCCAACCCACCCACCAGCTCGTTTTTAACACCCAACCCCCACCAGCCCGTTGCACGCACGCCCCCAGCATAGTGTGGGCATAACCCTTATTCAAGATGGCGGCTCTGGCTTCAGTAGTGCCTGTGAGCATGAACAGTACTACCAAGCCTCCTATTGGCTGTGACGTTTCCAGGGTGATTGCCCTGATTAGCCATGGCATTGGCAGCATCATGCTGGCTTCTGCGCATGCGTGATCCTAACCTAGGCTTGAGGTCCCGGGATTAGATCAGGTAATTACTCTTATCCCATCCCCCTCTTATCCCATCCCCCTCTTATCCCATCCCCCTCTTATCCCATCCTCCTCTTATCCCATCCCCCTCTTATCCCATCCCCCTCTTATCCCATCCTCCTCTTATCCCATCCCCCTCTTATCCCATCCCCCTCTTATCCCATCCCCCTCTTATCCCATCCCCCTCTTATCCCACCCCCCTCTTATCCCACCCCCCTCTTATCCCATCCCCCTCTTATCCCACCCCCCTCTTATCCCACCCCCCTCTTATCCCACCCCCCTCTTATCCCACCCCCCTCTTATCCCATCCCCCTCTTATCCCATCCCCCTCTTATCATTGTGCCTCCCCCTCTTATCCCATCCCCCTCTTATCATTGTGCCTCCCCCTCCCTATATCTATGCAATAAGGGGCACAGTGAGGGGGGGAGAGAGGCACTGTGAGGCCCTATGAGGGGGAGGGGGTGACCGAAAGACACTGTGCCTCTCTCCTTCCCTCACTGTGCCTCTCTCCTTCCCTCACTGTGCCTCTCTCCTTCCCTCACTGTGCCTCTCCTTCCCTCACTGTGCCTCTCCTTCCCTCACTGTGCCTCTCCTTCCCTCACTGTGCCTCTCCTTCCCTCACTGTGCCTCTCCTTCCCTCACTGTGCCTCTCTCCTTCCCTCACTGTGCCTCTCTCCTTCCCACACTGTGCCCCTCTCCTTCCCTCACTGTGCCTCTCTCCTTCCCTAAATGTGCCTCTCTCCTTCCCTCACTGTGCCTCTCTCCTTCCCTCACTGTACCACTCGCCCCTCTCCTTCCCTCACTGTGCCTCTCTCCTTCCCTCACTGTGCCTCTCTCCTTCCCTCACTGTGCCTCTCTCCTTCCCTCACTGTGCCTCTCTCCTTCCCTCACTGTGCCTCTCTCCTTCCCTCACTGTGCCTCTCTCCCTCCCCTCACTGTGCCTCTCTCCTTCCCTCACTGTGCCTCTCTCCCCCTCACTGTGCCTCTCTCCCCCTCACTGTGCCTCTCTCCTTCCCTCACTGTGCCTCTCTCCTTCCCTCACTGTGCCTCTCTCCTTCCCTCACTGTGCCTCTCTCCTTCCCTCACTGTGCCTCTCTCCCCCTCACTGTGCCTCTCTCCCCCTCACTGTGCCTCTCTCCTTCCCTCACTGTGCCTCTCTCCTTCCCTCACTGTGCCTCTCTCTCTCCCTTCACTGCCCTTCTCTCCCTTCACTGTGCGCTTCTCTCCCCCCTCGCTGTGCCCCTTTCTCTCCCCCCCTCGCTGTGCCCCTTTCTCTCCCCCCCTCGCTGTGCATCTCTGTCGCCGTCCCCGCTCACTGTGCATCTCTGTCGCCGTCCCCCCTCACTGTGCATCTCTCTCATCCCCCTCACTGTGCATCTCTGTCGTCGTCCCCCCTCACTGTGCATCTGTCACCCCCCCCTCACTGTGCATCTGTCGCGTCCCCCCTCACTGTGCATCTCTGTCATCGTCCCCCCTCACTGTGCATCTGTCGCCCCCCCCCTCACTGTGCATCTCTCTCCTCCCCTCACTGTGCTGTGATAGAGGCACATTGAGGGAGAGAGGGGCACAGTGAGGTTGGGGGGGGAGAGGGGCACATGGGGAGAGGAAAAAATGATTATGAATGTTATGTAAATATTTTAAAAATTGTATTTGTGATCTTTATTTTTTTTTTCCCTGTGCTCATTATTCTGCTCCATATGAAATGTTCCTAATATTTCAATATACTAAGATTAATCACTTTTTTTCAGTGTTCTTGTGTGTTAACGGAGGAAGGGAGCAGCGCTGATTGAGGAGACCCTAGGGAGTGATTCATGGTATGTTTATCAATGTAAACTTGTACATCCTCATAACCTTTTATATAACACAGAACAAATGCAAAGAAAGCTGCAAAATGGCCAGTGTGGGGATCAGACCCACGACCTTGGCATTATTATCACCACAACTGAGCTATCCAGCAAGCAATTGTATGTAGCACACGAGAGGCAGCGCAGGTACTGCTGGAAAGGTATTTTACTCGTCACTTAGTGTATATTTACAGGCAAAAAGGAACAGATAACGTTTCAGGCCTCTGTGTGTGTGTCCTCCTCACTGGGCCTCTCTGTGTGTGTGTGTGTCCCCCTCACTGGGCCTCTCTGTGTGTGTGTGTCCCCCTCACTGGGCCTCTCTGTGTGTGTGTCCCTCACTGGGCCTCTGTGTGTGTGTGTGTGTGTGTGTGTGTGTGTGTGTCCCTCACTGGGCCTCTCTGTGTGTGTGTGTGTGTGTGTGTGTCCCCTCACTGGGCCTCTCTGTGTGTGTGTCCCACCTCACTGGGCCTCTCTGTGTGCGTGTGTCCCTCACTGGGCCTCTCTGTGTGCGTGTGTCCCTCACTGGGCCTCTCTGTGTGCGTGTCCCCCCTCACTGGGCCTCTGTGTGTGCGTGTCCCCCCTCACTGGGCCTCTCTGTGTGCGTGTCCCCCCTCACTGGGCCTCTCTCTGTGTGCGTGTCCCCCCCTCATTGGGCCTCTCTCTCTGTGTATGTGTGTCCCCCCTCACTGGGCCTCTCTGTGTGTGTGTCCCACCTCACTGGGCCTGTGCGTGTGTGTGTGTGTGTGTGTGTGTGTGTGTGTGTGCGTGTCCCCTCACTGGGCCTCTCTGTGTGTGTGTCCCACCTCACTGGGCCTCTGTGTGTGTGTGTGTGTGTGTGTCCCCTCACTGGGCCTCTGTGTGTGTGTGTGTGTGTGTGTGTGTGTGTGTGTCCTCACTGGGCCACTGTGTGTGTGTGTGTGTGTGTGTCTCCCCTCACTGGGCCTCTGTGTCTGTGTGTGTGTGTGTGTGTGTGTGTCCTGTCTGGCTGTGTGTGTGTGTCCTGTCTGGCTGTGTGTGTGTGTCCTGTCTGGCTGTGTGTGTGTGTGTGTGTCTGTCTCCTGTCTATCTGTCTCCTGTCTGTGTGTGTCATAGGGGGAGAGGTATGAGGAGGGGGAGATAGTAGGAGCTGAGGGGAATGTGTGGGGAGGGGGAGATTTAAGGAGAGGGGGGAAGTATGTGGAGAGGAGGGGGAAGTATGAACAGGAAGGGTGTGTGTGTGTGTGACTGTGTGTGTGTGTGTGTGTGTGTGTGTGTGTGTGTGTGTGTGTGTGTGTGTGTGTGTGTGTGTGTGTGTGTGACTGTGTGACTGTGTGTGTACGTATATTGGGGAGGGAGGTTGAGTGTGGGGAGGGGAGAAAAATACATTGGGGTGGGGGTGTAAGAGAGAGGAATGGGGGAGTGTGAGGTGGGGTGAGAGTGATGAGGTGTGTGAGAAGGGGGGTTCTCGCAAGGCCGCCGAAACGTGGGTGGGTGGGGGGCCCCGGTGGAAACGTTGTTCCTGGGCCCCGGGAAAGCTGCCTGCGGCCCTGCATGGCTGTGATGTCACTGACTGCCACGAGGAGAGCAAGAGACCCTATTTTGCAAAGTGTAATATACACACAAGGTCAGGAATGTCACATTTTTAAAAGTTTTAATTAATGTCTAAAAAAAAATTATTTAATTTTAATTTATCAATTAATTATTTAATTTTAATTTGTTAATTATTTTCATTTTAATTAATGTCTTCATTATTTATATACACACAAACACACACTGCAGGGCCCACCTCCTATACACACAGACACACACTGCAGCCCCCACCAACGGGACGCATTATGGTGCCGAGGCATCACGTGATGCCACATTGTCATGGCAACATGTCACCGCCTGACGTCAGTGTCTCGTTGTCATGGCAACGGGGTGCGTCACGTGATGTAATTTGTTTAATAAATAATTTTTTGTGTCCCGGTTTTTCATTTTGAAAATCTGGTCACCCTATCCATATGAATTGTTCCTAATATTTCAATATACTAAGATTAATCACTTTTTTCAGTGTTCTCGTGTGGTAACGGAGGAAGGGAGCAGCGCTGATTGAGGAGACCCTAGGGAGTGATTCATGGTATGTTTATCAATGTAAACTTGTACATCCTCATAACCTTTTATATAACACAGAACAAATGCAAAGAAAGCTGCAAAATGGCCAGTGTGGGGATCAGACCCACGACCTTGGCATTATTATCACCACAACTGAGCTATCCAGCAAGCAATTGTATGTAGCACACGAGAGGCAGCGCAGGTACTGCTGGAAAGGTATCTTACTCGTCACTTAGTGTATATTTACAGGCAAAAAGGAACAGATAACGTTTCAGGCCTCTGTGTGTGTGTCCTCCTCACTGGGCCTCTCTGTGTGTGTGTGTCCCCCTCACTGGGCCTCTCTGTGTGTGTGTGTCCCCCTCACTGGGCCTCTCTGTGTGTGTG